>NW_019173163.1:0-57243 GCF_001831195.1 Colletotrichum orchidophilum | reverse complement strand
GGGTGAAAGAAAAGCACAGAAACGGTGCAGGCGGAGGACGTACGCTCTTCAAGATCTTGACCTTGCCCATGATACCCGCAACCTGCTCATCGTTCTGGCTCTCGAGCTCGTTAAGGACGGCGTCGCTGTATTGGCCCCTGATATGGCATAGCCGTCAGCAAGATGTCCCGCAATAGAGATTGCCCCTCCTCCTCCTTCTCTTCTGCGATCTTTCCAAAGCCGATATCTCCCTCAACTTCGCAAGTGGGAGTCCAAAGGGGGATATGAGGGTCTCGTGCGTACCGTTTATTCGGCGTCGCAGGCCGGAACCCCCGGTTCGCGTCGATACCGAGATGGCCACCACCGCCCATGGGCGGCGCAGGCGAGGCGCTGCCGCCCGCGTATCCATACCCATACCCGCCGCCCAGCCTAGATGGCGAGGCGCTGACGGGTCGCCGGGCGTTGTCGCCGCCGCCGCCGGTGTAGCCCTCGAAGAGAGCGCTGCGGGAGTCGCGCTGGTGCAGCGAGGAGGCGCCGAATCTGTGGGTTCGGCAAGAATTAGCATCGGGTCAGCCAGCCTTCCTCATCTCAGGAACCCGCCTGTGACACAAGAGTCGAGCGCAAGCCGCATTGTCCCCCATCCCAGCGATTCCGAACCGCGTGCGTTGCGTGTGTGCTGGGGGGGGGGGGGTTCCAGTTCCGATGTACGCACCTTGAAGCCATGGTGTCCTAACCGTCGCGTCCTGTCGCGCGCGCTGCAGCTGCTTCGAAGCAAGCCTGTCGAAACTGGGTGGGCGTGTAGTACCCGTTGTCCGCGACACACGTTCGAATGTCTCGAATACTTGATCGAAGAGAGGCGTTTCGAAAAAAAGGGGTGAAGCAGATGTTGGTGCTAACGAGGCAACCCGGTAACAAGAGACAACTTTTTTTTTTCTGCTCACTGGCCCTTGTGCCTATCTCCCTTCTTGAACCCCCTGGGTTTACGTTGTCATTCAACGTCGGTCCGGTTGCAAGGTGTGCTAGACAAGGTTGTCTGCTATGCGGGTAAGGTATACGTCGAATCTCGGCTGGGCGATCTCTAATTTTTTAGCGGCTCAAACTCCCTCCTTTGGGTTTGACCTGGATGCTTGGGGGATCGATTGCTAAGGTTCCCCCTTGTCAAGTCAAAAAGAGATAGATACGTCAAGAAGGTGGTTGATTGTGGACAAAAACGAGGCGAGCGGGCTGGGGTTCATGCATGGGAAAGGGGACGAGAAGAGAACCTGGCAAGATTTGAGTATAGTGGAAGTTCTCGCGCGTAAAGTACCTCTCAGCTTCCACTGAACGGAGATACCAGTCTTGAGGGGACACGTCCCTCGGTTCCTGTCCACGTTTACTAAATTACGATTTTGACATTTCGACGGTTCCCCAAAAACCCCGTCCCGCTAACAGCTCTTTGATTTTGGGTACGTGTCGTCCCGCTATCCAATCGAAAACGGAGAAGAACCTAATAGTCCCGAGCAGGCAGGGCACCAAGGAGGCACCCTATCCAGTATGAAGCGCGGGTGTCCCTGGGCCAAGACCAGCCAGCTTAAGTAAGGTAAGGTATCTTAGACGCCTACGGATACCTGCCTACCTGATCCGTACCCTGCCTCATCTATCCATACTGGCTGAGACCTTGCGCTTGAGAGCCTCTCCCAAGATCTGGCCTTGCACTCGAGGAGGAAGTGCCAGGTCATGGTTCGTTATGTTCAAATTTATCACATTTGCAGGTAATTGTTTATGGCAAAACACATTGCGTACAGCCAAGACAAGTTGCCGAGGCGATGCTTGTGGCTCCATTCCATTGTCAGGTAGCTCTGCTTCATGCACTGATCAGCGATCGAGCTGGCAGGTGGATAACTCTTGCCGGACTAACAAGAATTTGCTGCAAAGCAAATACGAGCATCGCCAAGGTCATGAACCTCTGCCTCGCCAATAGCCAACTTTGCCAACAACGACATCAGAAGAAAAAAAACACTCGTACGTCCACATACACATGCACTCGGGGCGCTCATTGTCGCATAATCTTCATTTCCATGGTACTCGTAGTCAAGGTAGCGACATCACGCGCTGAACGGCCTGATGAAATAAAGCATGCCGCCGAATCAAGATCAGGCGGGGCATAGTAACAGATTCGACTTTGTCTCGAACGCCGCCGCCGAAAGGCTGCAATATCCATCCAGGCTTTCAGCCGCCAATGCCCAAACCACCAAGTCTCGTCATCGACGTAGGGCATGCAAATGATTATCAAAGCCCTCTTCTAACTTTTGTGTAAACCATCAACCGCCCCCATTTACTATCATTTTTTTGTCATGTATGTCGTGCCGTTTCCCAATAACCGTCATGATAGGTGATAACCACCGCCGCCGCCACTGGATTACAGTAGGCATCGGCTAATTGAAAGAAGACGAAAGGGAGCAGAGCATGTCTGCTTTTCAGTCCTCTTCCATCTTGGAGTCGTCGGGGGCCGCAAAGTCATCGTCGTCCTCGTCGTCCTCCTCCTCGGCGGGGTTCTCTTCGGCAGCCTTGGCGAAGTCGATGACACGTCCGCGGGTGCGGCGACCGCCCTCGACAATGTTGCTCAGGTCAATCTCCTCCAAGCCATCCTCCTCGTCGACTGTGATCGCAGACATGTTAGTCACAGAACCGCAGGTGCAAGCTAGATTCGTAGCAGTCGGGGGGTAGTTCTTACCAGCTTCGGCGACCTTGAGAGATTCTGTTAGCATCGGTGCAGAGCCAAAAAGATTGGTGAGATTATGATACGTACCTCGGTGGCCTCTTCCTCATCACTAGACTCCTCATCCTCGTCCATGGGGTCACTCTTCTCGACGGACTCCTCCGCGGCGACGGCCTTTCCCTTGCCCTTGGTCTCCTCGGCGAGACCAGCTGCAACGTTCTCGTTCTCGGCAGCCATTGCGTCTGTTCGGTAAAGGCTGTGTGGTACTGTCAAGTTTATTGCGCAAAAGGAGAGAGAAGAAAGAGGTTGCTGTCGCAAAAAGTTGTAGTGGAGGATGGAAAGTTTGGGGTGGGTTGCATGAATGGGTGGGTGGAAGATTGAGAAAGTGGAGGTGAAGCTGCGCAGGTAAACCGATGGATTTATCAGTTCGATCGTACCTTACCCCCGGTCCCGGTCCCAGTCCCAGCTTTTAAGACTGCCTGCGTGAAAGTGCTTACAGCGCAAGGCTTGTGTGCTGTGCAGGCCGTCTCTGAGCAACGAGCGCTAGTCTTGGAATGGTCTAGAGCTGCCACGCACGTGCCATGTCAAACCTGCCTGCTATGGAAGGCACCTAGGTGCCTCCTTCTTGCAGATAGGTTCATCAGTGCTCATAGCTGGAGCTTCTTGGCAGATGTCGAACTTGAGGCTGAGAGGTCTCTGATACACGGCTGGGGGGAAAGAACCCTTCTCTGTTCCAAGGCAAGGTTGTATAAGAAACTGTATATATTTTGCGTCGGCATAATTGAAGCCTTGTGAAGAGAAGCCACCAAGCATGCCCCAGCTGATACTGACGACTGCGGAACATCGGTCTTCTCCCATTTATTTGACACTGAGTTGAGAAAGAACTCGCTCAGGGCAACGGAAAACGAGCACAATGGAAATTCTCAGAGTTTCTCAGAGCCACATGAGTACAGATGCTTCTTCTCACCTCAGCAGAGCCATAGGCCCCCGGCCTGCAAGCAATATCACGGGTACGTACACGAAGCCCTCAAACGAGTAGAGTCGTTCGCGGACGAACGTATGAAATTCTATCATTGGATATTCATCATTACCAAACTCCTCTATTTTCCATCTCCTCCGCCGGTGACAATCATCAGAACGACAATCGCAATCAGCCACCAGTACCTGATAAGTCAACGTTAGCAACTCACCCATTTCCCCAGGAACAAGCAAAGCAACAATAAAAACATACTTTTGCCAAAACGGCTTCTCCTCCTGCACGACCTTGCGTCCCTCGGGACTAAGCACAACAGGCTTGTTCAATTCAGGCGTCTTGCCCGGCGCGGCAACCTTGACAACAGCCTGCGGCCCGAAATCCCTCGTCGCGCCCGCGTCGACACGCACGCCCTTGACCCCGGCACCCACGACCTCGCCCGAGGCGCCGTCGACGCTCAGGATGATATTGGGCTGGTAGCCCTTTGCAAAATTCTCCGTCGAGGCGACCGACACGCCCGAGGTCCACTGCGCCGTGGCGGAGTCATAGACGCCGACGCGGACGAGCTTTGCACCTGCGGGGTAGTCGGCGATCTCGGGGGCCTCGAAAGAGGTTATGCTTGCCTCCGCCGGACGCTTGGTATCGTACTCGATCTCGGCGAGGAGGGCTGGCTTCTGAGTTGTGAGGGAGACTGGCTCGATGTAGACCTTTGCGAGGCGGGTCTCGGCGGCGGCGAGCGTCGTTGCGAAGAGCGCCGATAGAATGGTTGTCGCGCGCATCTTTGCGTGTGATCTCCGTGGTAGTGTGTGTGTGTATGGCCCCTGGGTGAAATGCGCTCGGGGGGGCGGCGCTGGGTGCGTTGAGGTGCAAGTCGCGGCGAGCAATCGTTGGATGTTGAATAGTTGCTAGAGGGGGAAAGTGATATGGAGCCAGGCAAGATTGAAGGCCGGGGTAAAGTCGGCTGAACACCTGTACCCCCAGACACCATCATTCAGTCTGCCCGCAGTTAATCACCAACCTGCCCGCTTCGCAAACTACAACTCGGTAAAGACAGCGGTTATTTTATGGCGCGATACGTGACGCGATGCATCAAGGCTTCGAATTTCGATCCCATGCATACGTCCAACCATTTAGAAAAGTGTGGTATTCATTACCGCTATCACTCATAACCATTCAAAACACCCCGCCTTTCCAAACGCCGCTTTGCCATGCCTCTCTGGCAGCAGTGATGCCCGCCCGTTTTTAACAAAATAGAATCGACAAAAAAAGGTTTGACCTTGACACTCTCGGGGGCCGTTATGAGGGCTGTGACGGCCCTGCTTCGTCCCCATGCGGCGACTTCGCCGGGCTCTCTTCGTCCGGCGAGTCTCCGCTATCGTCAGCGACTCCGTCTGAAATTTCCGTTGATCCATCATCTTCGTTTTCCTCAGAATCCTCGTATTCGTCAATCGCGTCGGCCTCTTCCTCTTGCAACGCATATCCTGGGCAGCGCTCAACAAGGCCGCGGTAATAAGCCACAAGTACCTCTGGGTTCGGGACGATCTTCCAGTCTACCCTATATAGAAATTCAAGCTCTAGTAGCTTAAGCTCGGCGACTCTAACGCCTCCTACTCGCGCATATGTTGTGTTGTTCCAAAACAGATCCGATAGGCCCTTGGCCGCTACGGTGGCGGCCGTGATCAGAAAGCGATGGACAGTTAGCGTGTTGATCGTGAATTCTGGATATAATGCGCATAGACGGTCAATATAGTAGACCATAGACAGAAGCAGCGGCGGGGTCAGCGTCGCATGCTTTGCTAATCTGTTGAGATATTCAAGCACTGAAATGCTTGGTGCGGTTCTGGATCAAGGCTGGTGAGCGCTGCTATATCAGGAGTGGCGGCTGGGTAAGAAGGCTTTCGCTCACCTTGAGTGGAAACGAGTCAGGCTTCCGGAGCGAAGAGCCAGAGCATCGTTGGTCTCTATCAACTCTGAGAGCATGTGGGATATGAGTACAACCATATCCTCGGTGCTGCACAGCTCGTAACGTTGAGGCAATATTTTCGGCGGGCCGGCCGTGGGCTTTGGGCGCTTAGCCGCGCTGCTCGACGATTCGCCGGCTGCTAATGCGCTTGCCTGCGCCTGCGCGACGGCAGGGTCTTGGGAGTTTCGACGTTTTCCGGGCGATGCGGTGGTCGTCGACGCCTCGCGAATGACGGGGGCCACGACGGGCTGTGGTTGTGATGGTGTTTCTGGCTGGGTTCGCTGGTGGGGTTCTGGTTGCGGTTGCGGCGCGGACGGGTCTATCGGTTGAGGACGCGGTGTTGGCGGGGGTTCAACTGGCGTCGCAGGCATGGAAGTGGAAGTGCGCGGGGTGGCATCTTGTGCCTGGTAGGTGGTAGACTCCATGGGAGAGTATTGGGTGCCGGCGTCGACGGCTACATATTGTCGTGGCCGTGGTTGGGAGGAGGGTGAGGTCATTGAGGTGGACGGAGAAGACCTTGATGCAGAGTGCCGCCGCGGCAAAGGGGCCGAAAGCCGGGCAGGAGATGAGTGCGGGGAGGATCGCGTAGGGGCATAGTGGAAGGTATTGGGCGAGGCATTGGCGGAGCTGGCGACGATGGGAGATGTTGTCAACATGGTCCCGGGCGCATCGTGGGGTTGAGGACAACAGAACGAGCGGATCGGACGTGGTTGCCAGTGAAAGCTGGAGCTGGAGAGGCGGGATAAGGTGAGTAAGGTGAGTTAAGTCGGGCAAGGTAAGCACTCGTAGTGTGCAGTTGATGGCGGCGGCGGTTGGGCGGTCGATAGGGCAGGTTCAGATGTGCAGATTGCCAGACCCCAAAATCAGATAGGCCACACGATCGAAAAACCGGGATGAGGAGTGGAGGGGCTCGGTTTGCCGGTGCCGTGTGGTGCGCGTAGGATAAGGTATCAGGTACCAGTAGCACCTTAGGTAGGTACCTTGGGCGATGGCCAGGCTGGAGAGGGGGACTGGCGCTACAGGTGTCCGATATTGGCAGGCTTTCCACGTTGATACGGTTGCTCGCAGGAGTCCAGACTGCAGGTCAGCACCAGTTCCAGCGTCATTAGCAGCAGTAACACCAACAAAGCGAGTGAATGGGAGGTCGCAAGAAAGGAAGGGGGAAAAAAAGAGTGGACTGGGACGAGTGGACGACGGCTGATGAAGCCATCCGATGCAACAGCCACAAGGCACCTCACCGTCTTGAGTCTCTTGACTACCCAGGATGAGGTACTGGGGGTACGTAGCGCAATGCCAGTGGGATGGCCTATCTTAGCTGGGTGGACTGCCAATGAAATTCCAAGGAGTTGGGACGTGGAGTAGCGCGAATCTGATTTTCTGCGGTCTCGGCACCAGGCCATGCAAACACGCTTGCGCCGGCCAGCCAGTCGCCTGCTGTGGGTTAGTGGGGAAGGTCCTGACATATGTACGTGAGCGAAAACGTGATCCTGCGATTGTCACTGATTTCATCCATCTCTCTTCCACGCTCGTGCAGCACAGAATTCCCCAAACCCCGGCTCCAGACAAAAAGCGACGCCCGGGTCCAGGGGACAGGCTTGATCGTGCTACCGGGTGGTACTGGTATGGCACATGGCAATGCAGAGCTTTTCCCCTGGCCCTGGAAGCTGCCGATTGCGCCATCGCGTCCACCTCCCATCTTTGAGGCCCTCTTCTGAGTTCTCGCTGATTCAATGTCAGAGGTGGGCCGCTCTTCTGCTTCGGGACACCGAGCCATGCCACTAACGCTGCTCTGGGCCCGGCGCTGTAACCCTTCCACTATGAACGACTACCCAGAGCGGCCATGGCACTCTTAGTCCCACGCAGATGCCAACAGGGACCTGGCCACTTACGATTCCCAGCCTGGAGCCTGGGGCCGGAGGCGCCGTCGAGTCTGGACGGCTCAAATTTTTCTACGCGGGTTCCGATTACGGAGGCACCAGTGGACCTCGAATCGACATATTCGTGCACGCGCCGGAGCACGGAAAACGGGTTTATGGTGCCGCACGTCTGATCCACCAAGGGATCCAGCTTGCTCCGCGACAACCTCTCCGGACCTGAAGACCAAAGCGCTCGTACAATGTAGGAAGGTGCTTCGCCGTACGGGATTGCCCGCCGTTACGGTTTGCGGTCGGCTGCTCCTGCGAGTTTTCTTGCTCCCTTCTTATGGTGTTACCCCTTGGCGTTGATATCTCCGTCATAATAGTCGTCCAGGAGTCCAGTTATCAGTTGCCAGTTGTCATTTAATTCATGCCAGAAACTACTCATCTCACGATCGAATCGCTGCCATGGTGAGAACGCCGCTATCTCGCGGTGCGATCGAATATTACGTAGCTCTGAGGTGTTGTCGACTGCAAATAACATGAAAGTCGAGACCGTGTCATGCAAGAGTGTCCCTGTTGCAGTTCTTCACGGAGATCATGGACTTTTGCGTTTTACAAAATTACGGGACGAACCTGGCCACATGAGTCCAGTTAAGCAATTTCAACCAGTGCTAATCTATGTCATATTTGGAGCGTGAGCTTCACACACAAACAAGTGACAACGTGAGGCTACAGCCTCACTTAATTAAATTTAAATAGTCGTATATAAGTCTTACACTTTTCAAGTACATGAGCGAATTCAACAGAACAAATTATCAAGTGACGAGATTTTCCTCCACATTTTTCTCCACGCCAAGAGTTTCTTTCAAGCGAGGAACGCCGGTAAATATAAAAAAAAGTACGAATAGCACGGAACAACCTGTCAAGTCAAGCACACAGGTAGAGGACTTGTATCGGTTTTCAGCAATGGTCCAAGGCCTTTGGAAATTGATCGATCTCTAAATTCTCACTAGATCCCGAAATGCCCGGCTTCTGCCCACTCATTCATTCATATGGGAAAGGGCATAGAATTGCACCATATCACCTTATCGTCCACGTCAGGAAGAGCCTTGGTTGGAACGATGAGGGTTCACAGGTTGCTGTAGTATTCATGCAAAAGTCGCCAATTCGATCTTTACATCGCAATATCACGGAACTTCCCCAACGTAAATTGATCGGTAGAATCTCCAGAGGAAGGTTTGTTGGTCTCATACTTGTCCTTCCAAAATGGTAATTGAAGCTGGATGCCGCCAGATCAGATCAACTCACTTAAGTCACAAGTGGCAACAGCTTCTGTTTCGGGGAATTTACCATGTGTAAGCCACACTATGTGGGGTATTGACGTGGTGGAAGGAGACAACTAAGCCGTGTTACAGTCAGCCATGCCGGGGATGGTCAAACTTGGCAACTCCAGACTGGTATAACTCTTGCATTTTGCTCGTAATACGCTGTAAAGACAACGCCTGTGAAGGGGAGAACACAGGTCTTTCGAAACGCCCATGATGACCCGTAGTTTGTGGTTCCCGAGGCGAATTCAAAGAGTATGAAACCGTCTCCAATGTTCACGAGGACCAGAGCAGAGCCGTTCAGTTAGAGAACACGGGCATGCGCCAGCACAGCACACGCCTCCGCACTGACGCCTAGCGATGCCTTAAGCTTCAGCTAGCATGTGAGAATCCTGGAAACAGCAGGTCGTGATAAGAGAAATGCACGTGCCGCACCTACCCCCAGTGCCAATGCCCGATAATCACCCAGTCTCCCAGACCATCGGCCCTGCCTTTAGGTGATCAACCGCAGTCCATCTTGTGGACAAACCCCCGGCCTTCTGTCCATGGACATCCGCTTCTGGACCCAAGCTCCCGACACCCTTGGAACCCATCTACAACAAACGGCAACTAGTTATCGACATATGTATTAGAGAAGAATCTGTCGACCTTCAAACGTTTTGCAAAGCTCGACCCGCGTTTGCCTGACCGTCGACTAGTTTGCAGGGACCTGAGGCTCTGACGCAACACCCGCCGCCGCAGCAGCATCACTCTGTCCTTGCAAGCACACGACGCGCTGGTCGACGCCGATAACACATAGCCAAGCTCCGACCAACGACTCTTTTCGATTTTCGTCATGGCACGCTCGTCGACTCCCCCGATCCTCTCGCAGCTCCAGAGCGCAAGGAGCTATACCGAACAGACGAGTGCGCTGCGGGCTCTCAAAAACGATGTCGTCGGGCATGCACAGAAGAAGGAGATGTGGGCTGAGCTAGGCGCACTGGAACCCATCGTCAAGATTCTCAATGCTTCTCGATCGCCGGCCAAGGTCAACAGCAAAGACGCTCGCCCGAGCTCCAACTCTCCATGGTTGAGCGAGGAAGAGACAGTGAGGCTTCAAGCTCTGCAACTCTTGGCGAGCTTTGCCAATGGTAGATTTCACATCCTATAGCCATTGGACCAGTTCGCAAACTAATTCGTGCACCTCCAGGCGGCACTGCTTTTGTCGAGCCACTCCTCGCTGCGGGCACGCTGCCAGCTGTATTGGACAATGTATGTCCGACAACGAACGCTCCTCTGCTCGTCACTACGGCACTACGTGTCCTTCTCAACGTCATCGAAGCTTCCGCTCTATCGACAACGAACTCGCCAATAGATATGCAAGCCTTGGCCGAGGCCATCTTCGCATCCGAACATATCGATTCTTTCAATAGCATACTTTCTAGCAGCGCAACTGTGTCCGAGCAACAAACTCAAGTGCCATTAGTAGCGAGCATCATCAGCCAATTGTGTCGAGACGAGAAGCATCAACTGGCTATGGCAAATCAAAGGGTCATTGACTCCCTCGCAACTAAGTTGGCAAGCATTGCTGTTGCTGAAGGGCATGTCATTCCCTACGCCGAAGTGTTCGGCCGGGTGGATCGGATGTCGGACTTCACTCCGGAGCCGGCACCGTCCAGTTCAAACTTGGCTTCCATCTTGGAAGCATTGACTGTCATCATCACGGACTCTCGCTTCAGAGCGTGCACGCTGTTGTGCTCGCCGGCGATCATGGCCATCTTCCCTTCCCTGAAATTCAACCCGTCAAAAGAAGTACGAGCGCCCTGGAACTCCCTAGAGGTGAGCGGTCTCGGATACGCGCGGCAGCAAAATCTCAGTGCTCTGGACTATCTGCTACCCGCCGTCCCTATACACCAAGGTCGAATTCCCGGGTCGCAGCAATCGCACTTTCCTGCTCTGGGCATGTCCGAGGCGCGGGAGCGGGCTCGCTCAGCCGCAAGCAAATACAGCTCTACGGCTTCCGTATGGGAGGCTTCCCGATTCGAGTTGTTTGGGAACGAGACAGAGCCGGAAGAAGAACAGGAGACTCCCCTAATACCGTGGCTGATACTCTTGATCAGATCACGGCAGAGTCTAGACCGGCTGATGGCTGCCAATCTCCTCACCTCACTTTTCAGGTCTGGGTTTGGCAGCAAGTATCTGAGAGAGACTAGTCTCTGTCTTCTGGTTGTTCCTGTTCTCATGGACATGCTCGAACAGCTTCAAGCGGCACCACCAGTTGTGAAGTCTCCTCTGGTTGATGCGGACGTGGCGTTGAAGTGGACGATATTGGAGCGTACGCCGGCCATCCTTGCCCGAATGATCACAGACAGCGAACCGCTCCAAAAGGCTGCTTTCGACTGCGGCGCCGTCAAATGTTTTAGCAAGCTTCTCAAAGACGCATACGAGCCGATTCCATCGTCTGCCTATGCCAAAGTATGGTCACCACAGGCCGATACCGCGATGGAGACGGAAAGTACCCCTCCCTCTCGTGCCCTGGGATCAGAAGGACAGCCGCCGCTCCTGGCCCACAGAGTTCGGATGCGAGAAAGCGCACTTAAGGCGATAGGGGCTCTAGCGGCTGGCAAGGACGAATATCGCAAGGCTTTCGTCGAGCAGGACGTCGTTGCTCACATTGTGCAGTCATTGTCGCCTACGCCCGGCAAGCCGTCGAATCCAAAGGATCGCAGCAAACCAAACGAACCAGATGGACCTATTCGTGACGGGTCCGCGCCCGACCACAATTCTGGGTACGGCAACAACCCCCTCTCGGTTTTGATTGCAGGTTGCCACGCTGTAAGAATGCTGTCACGGTCGGTTAGTATCCTCAGGACATCTCTAGTGGACTATGCTGTGGCTGTGCCCCTATTCCGGTTCCTCAGACACCCTGACGTGGATGTCCAAATTGCTGCCACTGCTGCAATTTGTAATCTAGTCACCGAAGTTAGCCCCATGAGGGAGGTGAGTGCAACCCGTGACCTAGTTTCTGGCAATGTGGACTATGCTAACCATCCTAGCTCCTGGCCGATCGGGGCGTGATGAAGATCCTGTGTGAGCATGCGCATTCTCTCAATGCAGCACTGCGCCTCAACGCTCTCTGGGCACTGAAGCATTTCGTACATGCAGTTGACCTTGATACCAAAAAGCAATGTCTGGAAGTACTTGAGTCTGGATGGCTTGTGCGGCTTATTTGCGACGACACGGAAGATGATGCCCTCTTCCTTGCTAGGTCAAAGATGGACAAGCAGAACGCTGTTGACATTGGAGATGACGTAGATGGCGATGTCGAGATGGACCAGGCTGATTCGTTGTCCAAATCGTGGTTGGGTTCGACAATGCAGCCGCAAGACGCAGACGGCAAGCGATCAGCCAAGTTACGGCAGACAGAGGCGAAATTGGCGGCTCTTCGCGAGGCCGAAATCAACCCCTTACGGAAAGCCCGCAATGATGATCTCGCCATTCAGGAGCAGGGCCTCGACTTCATAAGGAATTTGATCGGGGCGGCCGGGTCTGGGACGCATTCTGATTCTCCAAGCGACACCACGGAGATGATCAACTACCTTTTCGACGAGTTGGGACAGGACAGAGTTTTCGATATACTGGCCAGGAAACTACAGGCCAAGGTCCTTCATCCAACGGCAAGACGATCTACGGGTTCGGGACGAGAGGCTCGCGTCCTCTACCCGCAGGCCAAGATCATCGAGGCCGTAGTGTTCATCCTCGTTCATATGGCGGCCAGTATCCCGCGTCATCGACAATTGGTTATTGCGCAAACAGACTTACTCAAACTGTTGGCGAATCACTTCAATAGCAAGGACAAGGAAGTCCGGGTAGCCCTTTGTCACTTGATCAGCAACCTCACATGGCAAGATGACGACAACGACGCACGGGGGTGCGCCCAGAGGGCATATGAACTCAAGAAGTTGGGATTCCTTACCAAGCTTGAGGGATTAGAAGACGATAGCGAATTAGATGTGCGAGAGCGGGCTAAGAGTGCAGTTTGGCAGATGAAGCAACCCGGTACAGACTAGCAAGAGCATACCGCGGCTTTCGGGGCTTTCGGGGCTTTCTAGGAAATGTAGTACTGGCACCGACAAGTGAAGCGGCGTAAGCAGAGGTGGGTGCGGTAGATGGAAAGAAGCGCAACGGCCGCAGGCTTGAGGACATAGACGAGGAGGTGGGTGAAATCACGGCGGTGACGAGGTTGTGGTAGCGGACGCATTGACGAGACGATTATTTTGGATTAGCCGGGTTCGCATGCATGTATGATGTAGATGTACATGGGTTTTGACGTAGCGTTACTGTACACCGTGCAGCAGTACATGATGAATGATGGAAAGGCATGAGTCGGCGTTTACTGTCAAGGCGTCCAAGCAGTTCGATGATAATGGTCCGATATGTGTAGGAACGCCTTTGTGTTGAAGTGATGTTACCTGTCAAGCTCCTCTAGTCTGACTTGTTCGCGAACTTTTACAATTCACCGGGCCCCAAAAGACGGCTTTCGATTTCACGTTTTACCGGTAAGCGCAACGGAATATTGCTCAGGTGTGGGTCTTGATTGCGCATGTGAGGCAAGTGAATGGTCGCTTACAGTCCTTGTCGCTTCAATTCTTGGTCGGATTGCTGCTACTTCACGGTCATTCGGTGATCTCGACGTCCGGTGCGAGATGTGGCCTGCGGCTGCCGGAGCTCCCCTTCCTCCACGGCTGGAAATTTCTCGGCGATGCGGATCGTATGTCGACCGTGTGGCGCGCCCGCTGTTCTTTGTAAGTGCCAAGGTGTGAGAGTGAAGCAGCTAGCCAGATCGGAGATCTCGCGCCTCGATACTGCGCTGCGCTGCTGACAACAGAGCTCGGTTTACGGCACTGCAGTTTTCTTGGTCTTCTGTACTCTTGGCATGGTTGATAGTCAAGATATTACAACTTCCCAGGGTGTTTGGTCTGGCATTTCGGAAGCGGCGGATGGGGGGAGGTTCGTCCCTCATGTGGTCTGATCATCACATACTCTCTGATCACGAGGAGAGAAAGATGTAGAACAGAGAGGACTGTAGGGAAGAAACAGAGTTGGGTTGGGGCACCTGTAAGGCGGCCGCGGGAGGGGGATCCACCAATGTGCATGGAAGATGGACCATGATCGACAGCGGGGGCTGGACAGGGGTATGCGTGTGGTGCACTCCGTACCAGTACGGAAACCTCTGTACGGATGTGTGCATGTACGAGTGGTATGACAAAGCAGGATGTCTTCGCGTTGCGCGCGTTGCGGTAGGTCTTTTCACAACCCGCAGCATCGAGAGGCAACTTGTTGGATCTGGGATGGCAATGACTACCGGGTCTATCACGGGTGGGGCTCCGGAGAGGATCGAATAAGCGGCCAGGCTTTGGTTTTCAAGACGAGGCGACGACATGACACTTTGCCCCAAAGCCATGTGTAAGAGCGCGTGACATCGCCCACGTTTCGAAATAATGAGGCGTAACTCGGAGACAGTTGGGCTTCAGATCACGACATCACAGGCAAATGAGGTTTGATGGGTGCGGTAACGCGAAACAGTGGTTGGTTCATTCGTAGTTCAAAGGGAACGTCAGCCCTCCATTGGTGAGAAAGTTAGTCCACGAGGGGGCGCTTATTCTCGCCGGATGTAGGTATGCAGTACTATGCTCTAGACCGATTGATCGCTTGCTAATGTGTGTGATGTGATGCGTTTTCTGTGTGACGGGGTTCCCTCCTTTAGTCATCGGGGCGGGTGAAGTCGTGGGATTTCCCGGTGGTCCCGAGCGTCTGCAGCTGGGCCCGGCCGGGGAGCCCGGAGGTCTCTGGGAGGCGTTTGGCTGCCAGAGCTCCCACGTACAGGCGAGGTAGTATCCGAAAAAGAAACTACTACTATTGCTGCGGGGAGATTGATGTTGGCGACCATTGCGTCGACAGACTCATCTCTCTCAATTGAATTTCCAGTTTCCAAGTTCCTCGAGCTTCTGTTGGCTCCGTCTAGGGCCACTGCCGCCGGAGCATGTGGTAGCGCAGGTCTTTCGGAACGTTTGCAAGGATTTCTTTCCCTCTGGCTGTCGTTGTTGGTTTCCAGGTGGAGAACGGCGAACGGGGCGTCCGTGCGTACTTTCCCAGCCGGCATTTGCTTTGCAAGTCTCTGGATCCCAGCATCCGCTGGACAGGTATAGCTTCATTGGACCGTCCAGAAGTAAGCATGACCTTGCCAGTGCAGTACGCGGTCAGCAATATGGTTGATAACTATACAGTGTAGACGTGTTTGCTTTGAGATGATGTACAAGGCTCATCAGCAGCAATGGCTTGCCTTCCTTTCGCCTGTGAGGTTATTTGACACGTGCAGGCTAGTTGTTTATGAGACGAGTGTGCCGTACAACACCTGGTCCAGATCTGATCTATCATTCGTCTACGAAGTAGTGTTTTCTCAAGTACGTCCATGAGTATCTACAGGGATATCTGACGGTGTACACGTGTAAGCAGCTCGCTCTGGCGCTCACATAACCTCGAGACTATTTTGCCCCACACTCGACCTATCACTCCCCCACATCACTCCATGTCATTGCATCTGCTTCTCGGCCACCGAACCACACAGTGAGATCGTAGCGAAATGAATAGACTACCTCCTAGTACCCTTGAGTACCGGGGTGCTTCCCAGAAGCCCTTGGAGCGGACCTCTGACTGTTACGAGCGCGATGCGGTTACATCCTGACTAACCTTGTCTCGACTTGCCTGACTTCAGACAAAAGTCTCCTGACCGGAGGCTTTCATGTCGCGGATGTTCCTTCGATTACCTATACAACGACAGAACCTTCCATGGTTTACTCAGCTGGCGATCCCGTCCGTCTCATCCGGCCTGGTCCATGACCGTTCGTTCGCCGGGAGGAGGTATGGGTCCTTCCGGCATCTGAGCAGCAAGCCCTTCACATCGCCCAAGTCCACTCGTCGGCGGGCTCGGACTTGCAGGTAGCATCGAAGAGACGCGATTGAAGCCGTGATATCACATCATGGAACCGTCGAGCGGTGTCTTGCCGCAAACTGGGCAGGGGTTTGCGTCGTTTCAGCCACAAGTATAAGACCTTCCTTTCATCCCTCTGCATCACTTCCCTCTCCATCACACCATTGCAAGCATCGAGCTCGAAATTTCATCAGTAGACTTTCATATTTCTACCAGAGTAAACTCGAATACCATACTTTACTCGTCAGACCAATACTTGACGAGATACCTAATCTTCAGCAAGCCTCAACCACAGCAAACGCTGCCATGGGTTTGATCCTTCAGCGAGTCAACGAGGCGCTTGACATCAATCCTACCCCAGGGATTAAGGAGCAACTAAGTGTCAATGGCTCCGACTGGCTGTGGACCTGTGTAGCTATATACTCTGCATTTTTCGTACGTCATGGTTCCTGTCGTCCTTCCTGCCATCATCCCGTTCTGACTTTCATCATCAGCTTGCCGTCTTCGCCCTTTCATGGAAACCGAGAGGCAACGAAAAGGTCTTTCATTACCTCCTGAGCATCGCTCTTCTTGTCGGCGCCATCACATACTTCTCCAACGCTTCCGATCTCGGCTGGTCTCTCGTGACCCAAGGCACCACCTCGCACTCGGGCTCTCAGCGACAGATCTTCTTCAACAAGTACATCAACTGGGTCGTCGCCTTCCCCATCGTCAACATCCTTCTGGGTCTCGTCGCAAACTCGTCGTGGGCCACCATCGTCTGGCACATCTTCCTCTCCTGGGTCTGGGTCGTCAGTTACCTGGTCTCGGCCTACACCCCGTCCGTCTACAAGTGGGGGTTCTTCGTCTTCGGCACCATCGCTTACCTCGTCATGGCGGCCTCGACCTTTGCTGAAGGCAGCGTCGGCGCCAAGCGTGTGGGCACTCAGGGAGACTACTGGATTCTCGCCGGGTACTTCAACCTCCTCTGGCTTCTCTACCCAATTGCGTTCGGCGTCTCTGAAGGCGGCAACACCATCGGCGTCACACCTCACTTCATCTTCTTTGGCATCCTGGACGTTCTCATGATCCCCTTTGGTTCCGTCATCTTCTTGTTGCTCTCCAGGAAGTGGGATTATAACGCTTTGAACCTCTACTTTACGCAATACGGCCGCGTTCCCCAGGGAGGTCATTTCCCCGAGAAGTCGGCAGCGTCTGCTCCTGTCCCTGCTGCGACCCCAGCGGCTGCTCAGCAAGACGTGTGAGTGGCTTTCGAGCTTGAGCAATATGCTGTCTTCTACGGGTTGACCGAGGGTTTCATTCTTGAAGACCACTCAGTCCTCCTTTGAAGATGACAGGCAGTTGGACATGATTATATGTTGTTTCCGACTTTGCATAATCAATTGAAGAAAACAACAAGTGGAAAGAGGAGCACATTCTTTTGCAACAGGGCACCAGAAAGGAGTGACCCTCAGATGAGAAATGCAAGACCCAGGCGGAGTAAGAACAGGAAATACCCTCACTCGTTTGATTTTTTTCAAGATTCCCCTCGTCTTTTGAAGTTTTGAAGTTCAACGACAGAGATCTATAATGTATAATTGAGGCCGATGAGTTTTAGTTGTTGATAATACATGGTTGCTTTGAACATCAGCGCGCCCTCGGGCCAATCGTTAGTCTTCTTTCCCCTAATGTCACAACTCAGGACTATGAAAAACCCGGAGACATGCCTCTCATTCTTCGATCCGTTCCTGAAATATAATTCCCTATCTTTTGAGCTGCACCCTTCGAGTCTTAGGTCAGGATCTATGTGCTGATGACTTTCAAGCCAGAGGTTGACTGCAATTAGTAATGGAGGGCTGAATGGATGTGTTTGAACTTGGGAGCTTGAATGGGTCCCTCGCAAGTTAGACATGTAAAAGACCCTATTTACAATAAACGAAAATAAAATTCTCTGGATTTCGTTTACAGGCAAATACGCCCAGACGCATTCATAATTCTTGTCTTTGACTGTGAGCTTCAAGGTTGCCGCGTCTCCGTACCGGAGCACATCTTCTTGTGGCCAACTCTCTGGCCGGACGGCAAACAGTTCCATTCAACCCAGACCCTTCCGCGACGAAGTTGCCTAGCTTCTCTAGGTATGCATGCTGCTTCCGAAAGACGGGTTGTTCGGCCGATCGTGAGAAGGCTTGACAAGATGAGAATGCGTCTCATGAGGGGTTCGATGTGTAAGACAACCTCATCCAGGTCGTTCGCGGCTTCATGTTCCCGGGCTCTCGCAACGAGGAGTTCCAGCACTGTACGAAGCTCGGTATGTTCTGATCTGGTCTTGACCCGGTTGATTCTTCTCCTGTCTTGAGGGCTGTTGCGAGGTAGGTGGTCGTCGGAGAGTCTGGTCATCGTAGGCGGACTCGACTTTTTGGGTTTTTTCGACCAATTCCTTGAGAATCCGCCATCTCTATCATAATTCTCTTGGTCTTTTCCCATCGCCGGTTAGTCAATGTGCGTCATCCCAGTTGCGCCGGACCCCCGACCGAGGTGGCCAACTCGAGCCGTGGCTGTAGCCACTGGCCCCCGTCCGCCGCTGAGATGCTGCTCCAGCAAGAATACAAGATCGGAAAGGATTGGAGGAGACTAGATAGTCACATAATAAGAGGGTTCCTTGTGACTCATGTGCTGCGGGATACTCAATTGTATAGCGCCTCGCGGGCCGTGGAGTGTGATGCATTCCAAGCCCGGGAGATGGAAACTTCAAGTGCTTTCAGACATCCTCTCTGAGAATCAGTCCGGCAAATTTCGGTCGGTCTTTCTTGCGCAGATCTCTGGACTTTAACCTCTATACAAATGGGTAAAGAGAAAAGCTGCCTCATCGTTTTATGATTGTCTGGAACCACCCGACTGCGAGCCCTTTATTGCTCGCAAATTTCAAGGTTGTGCCGTTGACTTAAGAGGAAATCTAGAGGCCTGTTTATATAAGAAATCATGTCGAGGTATCGATTTCCCTCATAGTGAGCCTGCGACTACTCAAGATATTGTCCAAGTCTCAGCAGTATATGTATTCAGACAACTTCACTCGGTCTTAAATGTATGGTAGGACTTTCAGAACATTTCTTCCAGTCAATCAAGAATTCCTACATGAGGTCCAAGATGGAAGCCTGTTTCACTCCTCAGCCTCTTTCGTTGGAATGTATACGATCAAGATAAAGAAGCGACTATGGAATACCAAGAAACCAACGATTTCATTCCTAACTGAATATGAACATTGACGATGAATATCCAATGATAGTCCAACTTATCATCGTCACCACGCATGTTCACTCACTCACTCACAACCTTCACATAACGTTGCTTTACTTCAACCCAGTTTTCAAGACGAAAAGCACTCATCCACCCATTTCCTTCGGAGTCCTCAGACGCCAGGTCTCGTCCGGCCAACCGTATCAGCATACGAGACATGCATGAACCATTCACCACTCCCAAGGCTCGAGAACCCCTCACGCCTCCAAGACATGTCCTCGCTTCGAAAAAGCAATATCTTGAATGCACATCAAGATCCCCGGCAAAGGCGGGACCGCCCGCCGCTCGCGCCCGCAAACAAACGAACTCCCATCATCGCGTCAGAAAAAGCAGCCAAACGCCCCCCCCTACCTCCTCCTTGGTCTCTTTCCGAGTCACTTCTCCCGTGGTCGTAGTTCGATCCAGGCCCCTTGGATTCTCCTACCACAACTTCCTCACGTGGCACGCCAAAGCTCTAAGCGAAAGTCTGGCTTTTCCCCATCTCACCGGTCATGCTGCAGGGAAACATAGGCAGACAAACATTCAATCAACCTCTGACCTTCCTGCCCACCACAAGCACAACCACCATAAGCTTCGAAGGGGGGGGTATCAACTATGCCGGCCACACTTGTGACAACCTTGCTCCCGTTCCTAGTCTCCGGTACACCCCCTCTATATCTCGCTATCGTATGGTAAAGGTTAGCCGAGAGATGTACCGCTCCAAGTCTCCTTATCCAGACAGACTTTGCCCAGGTCAAAGCGTCGCGTCACCAAAGACGCGGGACTTGAAAAAAAAAGGGTCTCATGCGCTGGCGTCGTACACAAGAACGGTAAAATCGTTGGGATATGTAGTGTGCCTCTCTTCACCCTGCTTGCCTACCTACATCAGATGTTCTCCAACAACTGGCTGGCGCAAGTAAGTCTCCACACACGAAAAGAGAGAATTGGTGATACTCATAAACCTACAGCTGAATTATTCCGAGCCACAGATCCACTATTGGTAATTGCTTAGTCGGGAAACTCAAAACTCTCTCCCCTCGTTTCTGACAATAAACTACAAAGAAAGTTTCTGCTCAAAAAGTTTTGAGACGACGGGGAAAAGAATAGTTAAAACTGCCCGCATGGAAAACGTTTGGTCGCAAGGTTATCCTTCCCTCGCCCCTTCGCGCTCAAGAGGTTCGACCGACGTTTGGCTTTCCGCCTCAAAACAAGCAAGAACCCTCGTTATGATAGCCAACAGCAGACGTTTCCGCAGAGCCGCTGATGGCACCGCATCATTTCTTACCGATCAAGGGGCAACGTGGCAAGAAACGAACCTCGCGCCGAATTTCTAAGCGACACGCGAGAACGAACTGGATGTGTAGGTGGATGATGATGCCTCGACCGCACTCAAGGACATAACATCGCAAGAGCGATCTCGGACGGAGAGGGGGGGCATCTCAAAGTAACTACCTCCGCCTAACCTATTGCCCCTGCCATCTTCTCCTTTGCTGTGCAACATGAGTGCCTGTCTTGTATGCCGCGACCCGGGCAAGAAACCGACTGATTCCAAGACATGACTAGACGGCCTTGATGAGGACTAGATGGGAACCAAGTGTACCTGGAGGGATGGTTCAGGCAGTTCGCTGAAGCATACGCAAGCCATGGGTTTGGGGCTTCGGTTCTTGGTTCTTGGTTCATGGTTTCTGGGTTCCCAGGGTTTCTTGGGTTCAGCTCAGCGCCGAGTTAGCGCCGGTGTCATGTCATGGTGGGCGTCGGGAGAGAAATGTTTCCAACTCTTCTACGACTCTGGGGTTCCTTGTGTTTGTGTGCGTTTCTGGTGCGGGTACGAAATGAATTATAGGCGGAAGTCTATCGAGAGGCAACCTTGCCCTAGGCCTTTGGAGGGGTTTCAAGAATGGCCAAAAGAGAAACGGACGGTGCTCAGGAACGAGCCTTGGGAGAATCTTTTTTTTTTGAGGGGGAGGGGGGTCGGGGGCAGCAAATGGGTTCGTGCAGCAGCAGCTTCTGGAGGTGGCATGACCCAGTCTCTCTGCACAACCATTGTGTTGCTTAGGCAGACTTGAGTGCATTCAGCCTCAACTGTGAGAGAAGGGGGGGGGGGGGGCGGGGGGGGGGCGGCCTGTCAGGGCGCCCACCGTGTGGCGGCGTACAGAGTCCATTTCACGCGCCCATACTTGGACGGGGACTTCTGTGCGGGGGGGGGGGGGGGACGGTGAAGAGCTGCAATTACAAGCGCCACATCTGTCAGGACATACGAATACCATTCTACGCACCCATAATTAGAAGAGAAGTTCTGTCAGCGCTGAAGCACGAGTATCATGCAAGATTCGACGAAGTATTGAACTAGATAGGAGTTTGTTTGCTTGCCTCGCGTATGGTTTCTCAGCCAGGGTGTGGATGACTTCGCACCATGCTGTGCCACCGTGACAAGACAATCTGATGCTTCGATGAGGCAGAATGGTCAACCCTCCCCTCCACCCCGGGCCCCAAATTACTAGCAGGCATACGAAGCTGGAAGATGATTAGAGCTGGGAGAGCTGGCAAAAGGAGTTGATCTGGGACAAGGCCGTCCGACGCGACAGAGGACGGCAGCCACAGATATGGGCCAACCCAACAGCTTCCATGCGCTTTTAACCCACATAATTCGGCAGTGAACCCTCCTGGGACCGCTTTATATCGTGTTACACGACTTTGGCCATCTATCTCACTGAACAAATGTTGAAGCCGAGTGAGCGGCAAGAGAAGATATGCAATCGAGATGGCGTTGCCAGGTGATGCGGCGGGGTCGGATTTCAAATGAATCTAGGTTGGTGGTGTGCCGTTGCGTTTCCTTGGGGATCAAGTGTTCAATCACCAGCGGTACTGAAAGGGTTATCGATTTGCGCCTGTGGTGTCGTGACTGGCCGAGTCTCCTTTCCTTGCGTGCCATGTCTCACTCACACTGGGGAGGGGCGGAGCAGCCTCGACTGCTAGGTGCTTGGTGACTACCCGCAAGGTATGTTGCAATGCCGATGGCATAAACCCCACCCGGAGCATTATGGCAAGCTGGCAGGCGCGCCTCGTGGCTCGGATGGGAGAGGCCAGACTTGCGTTCACTCGGAGAGAAAATGGGGACCATCTTTATCGAGGCAGACGTTGTCGGCTGTGCCGCTCGCTGCCTGTCCTTGACTCGCGGTTCGTAAATTGCCGTGCAAGTCCCTAGTGTTTGCTGCCCTCAGCTTGCTAGGATAACAAGTGAAATCAAGACACCCCACGCTGGTGTTTGCCACGTAGCGAATGTTGTTGAATTTCCAAAGCCATTGGTTTGGCTCCCTGGGGCGGCAACTCCCCTTGCTATGGGAGCGCATTCAATCATGGCATTGAATAGTGTTGCGTGGCGCCCTTGTTGGTACTTTGACAGGTTTGCTTGACGTCCGTCAGGGCGGACCGCAGATGTACGGACGCGACCATAGCGGCAGGTACATCAGAGCAAGTTAGGCAAGTAGTCAATATCCGCGGACGATGTGAGAACGGATCTCTGGAGTTTGGCTGCAAAAGCCATCTGGATGACGCCGAAGTTAGCATAGCCGTTGTAACTTAAGTTACCCGCAAGCGCTGCACGGTTTAAACAATTATATCGCGAGGGTTGACGTTCAAAAGCAGTCAAATGATCAATGAAGCCACCCTTGTGAGAGAGACGATACAACGTCGAATCACGTTGAGCGATGTAGGGTCGGCCGCCGGAAGCGGGCCGGAAAGACCTTGTACTGGTTCCGCGGGAGAAGTGTGAATCGGACCATGGAGTGGGCCCGTATTGGTCCTCGATTGAGCCGGGGGGAAGGAGGAGGGTTGCAAGGGAAGGTATGCAGGTACAGTGTCGGCACTGTCCTTCCGACTGAGGTGGACCGTGGCAGTCTGAGGCATCTCAGATTGAGTCGGCCAAGGCAGAAGCAGGCAGAGTGGAAATTGAATGAAACGTCTTGATTGGCAAAGCGATGGGAATGACGAGGACTGCAGAATCCAGAGGCAGTGACAGGTGGGGCCAGGTGGAGGGGAGACATCAGACTCTCACACTGGGCCAAGGGTCGAGGACGGAGATCAAGGACAAGGGCAGGTGGAATGAGATGAGCGAGACTGCATGCTCCGTCAGAGGTTACTTCGAGCCAGTGACAGAGTGGCTCAGTGGGCTTTCCCAGACGGGAGGTCGTGCTCGCGGTGGACTCAAACCCATTGCCCGCGGTCGGCTACCTTAGTGTGCACAGTACACTACAGAGGGGAGACGCTCAGGCCGCCGGGTGAGCGACGATTCCCGCAAGGCGACTCCATTTTCCCAGTCTCAATTCTCAAATGGTCCATCGTCGCCATCCTGGACGATGGGAAAACAATGGAGACGGCAAAGAAATTCCAGGGAGCTCGCAAGCTCGAGCCAACGCAACGCAGCCAACAACGACCAACGCAGGGCTCCCAAGTCCATGGCCAGCACCTTCACCACCGGCGGGGACCAGCGGCGGCTGCCCCAATTGATCCATTTCGTCTCTTTCCCCTTCAGTCCCTCACCCGGGTCCCTCCTTGGACGGCGTTCCTTCCGCGTACTCTGATAGGCAGGTCCTCATTCTATCGGTGCTCTCATTCACCAGTCACTCTCATCCCTAAGCTCGAGCGAGTGAGAGTCTCTCACTCACCCACTCATCCACTCACTCTCAGGTCCAAACTCAGGCTCAGACTCAGACTCAAACTCAAACTCAGACTTACACTCGTCGGGCTCTGGTCTCAAAACGTCAGCAGCACACGTCTTGTCGCATATCCGCCTCACCAATAGGCACAAGTCTTGACGGATGAAATGTGGACCCGTACTATTTCTCTTCTCTTGGGATGGCAGTTACCCGATGCTGTGGATTGCATTACCAACCCAAGACACTTCCTCATTCTCTTTGACCACTCACCTCATCTCACTCAGCTCCCGAAGCTGCGGTCCTGGACACGGAGGACAAAGCGTACTTTGCCCCCCCCTTGCCCCATGCCACTCTTCCACCCCTGGCATCCTCCCTTCTCTCGCCTAGATTCCGCGTCTCTGGCACTGGAAATGGCAAAGCAATTTAGCCTCCAGGCTTGTCACTTCACGTTTCTTCCGTGCTTACAGATTGAGTACCTTCCACCCCCCCGCGAGCCTCGCTACCGCCTTTCGCACCGTCGTTCAATGGCTTGATCTCTTGCATTCTCGCCTACCTTGCCAACCAGACTGCGTCCTCTTATTTTGTCCGGTCAGGGAGGGAGAGAGCCTGCCGTGTGTCAACGGCGCCCAGCACTCAATCGCGCGGCTCGCATGCCCAAAATACATTTTCCCACAAAAGAGTGCCGGCGCTGCACAACTGGGACTTGACCTCCACACCACACCCCGACACCCGACATCGTGGATATTGAGAACTTGACTGGAGGGATTTGTGGCTGCACCGCAATGCATTGTCATTCTAATTTGCTCTTCAAAGCGCCGCCCGGTCAAAGCCCGAGAAAGACGGGATGAATCCGTCATCTCTTGGCAACTCTCCCATTCGGTCCCGACGCATCCACTCTGTCCCCGCCTCCATAGGTACCAGACAATGCTAGCCTCTATCCGTATCCGTACCTCGCAGAATATGCGTACCTACTTCGTTGGCTGTCGTCACTCATTCAGTCGTTGCCACTGCTTTCTCTTTCGCCAGCAGGCTCATGAATACGGGTATCTTTCGCCTTCTTCGACCGTACCCGAGACGGGACACAAGCGTTTCGCTGTCGGTCGATCGGCCGGCCGGCCTTGGGGGTCGCAACTGCAGGTCTTGGCAGTAATTGTGCAGCGCATTGTCCACCTCATACATTGCGACGGTATGCCTCCATTTGTGTTCTGCGCCTCAATCAGCGACGCCGCGCAACTGCCACGCCTGGGACTTGCATCATTCGACGGACGGCTTAATATGGGAAAGATTAACCCCGGCCCTTGCTTTAGTTCGTTGTCTGCCCTCGAGGGTTCAAGACTTCAAGTGCTCGAGCAACTGCCTGCCGGGCCTGGACTGTTCATTCCGAATCATTTGTACGAGCCTTTGATAGCATCCGACACACAGGTAGTGTGCAATGTATGAATACGAAGGTACAGTCTGAGTTTGCCCATTTGCCCATTTGCCCATTTGCCCATTTGCCCATCCAGCCATCCTCCACAGTCCCCCGTCTGCCCTGACCCTGACCACTCTCGATTCGACGTCTTGTCCGCCAAAGCCAAAGATATTAAATCTCCCCGGTGGAGCCCTTGGGGACTCGGTAGATGCTGATCCCTCGGAAAGGCCCTTGGTTAGCGCCTCGACTGATTCAGTCCACCTCGGAAGCCCGATGGTTCCCTTGTATGCTTATTTTTCGTTTTTGCCAGCAAGTACGGATACGGAGACCTAAGACCGGGTAACCCATTTTCTGAAGGAAACCACGACCGGCGAACTGTGACGACTAATAGGTAGTCACCCTCACAGCCCATGTTCATTTGCTGGCCACAACCCGCGGTCCATGTTAAAAAAAAAAAAAAAAAAAAAAAAAAAAAAAATAATATATAAAGAAAAAAAAAAAAAAAAAAAAAAAGGTATCTATATATAAAGAAAAAAAAAAAAAAAAAAAAAAAAAAAAAAAAAAAAAAAAAAAAAAAGGGTCTATTCCTTGTCTGCCCTTGACGGGCATCATTGCCAATGACGCAAATGCTGGCTGCGGCGCTGGGTCGTTGGCTGTGAGAATCCTATTCACCGCGAAGACCGGGAACGGTTGTTCGGGTATTATGGCGGTTCTCTGGCGCCGAAAATCAAAGTTGTTGCTAAGTTGGAAACGTTGGCCGATGCAGACCGGAGCCAAGCCTGGTCCGAAGCAAAGAGTAAGACAGCACTTCCAATGCCTGGGTTTGATCTTTTCTAGTCTTTCTCACTGGCCACCCCGATGGGACGATTGCTGCCACGAGCCATTGTCCGAAATGCCCGACTTCCGTTGGCGGTTACGTCTGCTCGAGCCTCGAGAAGAGGCAAAGAAGGCAAGCAGTGGAGGCCTTCCGATACCTTACCTTTGAGAAGTTGAGAGACAGCACTTTGGGCAACGCCCGCATCTAACGCCATCGTTCGACTCGGTCCAGCTCAGCCAGGGGCATCGACGCGCCTTGCTGGCGCGGTAGGCATGTCAGAGGCCACTTTCGCTCCTGTTTCGCTCCTGTGGTTCATATAAGCAAGCCAGCTCTGTCATTTGCGCCATCGACTTGAGTGGATGGAATGCGATTGTGCAGCAAGGGCACTTGGGTATTTTGACATCCAACCAGGATGCGCCATGTGCGTTTTACGGATACATGCGGCTAGAATCTGGATCTCGACGATTAGTGTACTTGAGCTTCTCGATTTGCCGGCCGAGCGTGTGACACGGCGGCACGACATGCCCTCTTGGTAAGAGATTATGCTCAGAGGGCTAGGTACTGGGCGAGATAACGCAGTTGCAACGTGCAGAGGGCAGTGGCAGGCCTGGGGTGGTCCAGCAGCAATAGCTCGCACTGAACATACAGCAAAACATCTCGTCTCCTCTTGCCGGCGGCGGCAGAAGAAGAATGAGTGGGATGAAGGGTTCGAAGCATGGCCCTGTAGTGGAAGCATCAAGGACCGCTACAAGCCAGGTCTCGCAGCGCACGCAGAATGTCTCACCATGACGGGCATCTCTTACGGCAGCAGTTGCGCACAATCTTTTGGCGTAACATTGGCGCAACCTTGTCGTCCACGCATAACCTACGTGCATGCCTACACGATGACTGTATCCATACAATGTAAAGGTAGAACGTAGTGTACGGATACGGAGGTACTTGGTACTGACACAGAGCACCACCTATGTAATATCAAATCTACGAGGCGACCAGCAACGAAGCAAGCAGTGGCACATCTCGTCCCTTGCCCTTGGAAGCGCAGCCACCCCTTTCGCACTGTAATTGCGACCCAAGTGACAGGCCCCTCAGGATGAGTGACAACGTTCATTGGCAGCGTTTCTCAGATCCCGGCAACTCTGGCTTGGTTAGCTGCTTGGCACACACATGAGCCCGCGATGGTGGCGAGCAGGGATGACGAGAAGGGCTGGGAGAAGATCCGGACCCGGATTGGCTCAAGTGGTCTGGGGTGGGTACAAACGGGGTCGGAAATAACGAATGAAGAGGCCCGGTATCATGGAATCGAGCCATCTTGCGCGAAAGCCGAAGAGCGGCACAATGGGCCAAGACTCAAGAGTCAAGAGACTGCCCTGCTCTTCAAGGGTTGCAAAGAGGGGCGAGCCTGGCGGCATACCTATCCTGCACCTAGCGACTGCAAGCTGCAGATGCAGCAGAACGGACAAGAGATCCCTGGACTGGATGGGCGGGTTGGGCGGGTTTGGCGGGTGACGGCCGCGCTCGGGTAACTAAGAAGGGAAAGAGGAAGCTCCATTTTCAACGATTGCTCGTGTGTTTCTGCTGCTCTGGCTTGCTTCCCCTGGTCTGGCGGCCTGGTCTCGTCATGCCTGTTCCACAGCTGACCAGTAAGAGGTCCAGTTCACGCATCGTCTCGAAAACACAGTGGGCACTGAGCAGTGAGAGAGGCTGACTGGATACAGAGCGGACCAAGATCCGAGGAAGAAGAAGGCCAAGAGAGATCATGAGCACGATAAATCACCACCATGGTGAACTTTCGCATGACCGGATGTACCTCGGACTGGGTGCACCTCAATGCTGCTCACAGACTGTTCACCGTCCTCCGACTGCCACTAGCACCAGCATCAGCATCAGCATCAACGCCAGCACCAGCACCGGTAGCAGACATATCTGGCCTCGAAGGCGAACCCGAGACTATGGCTCTTTGTGCATTTTTGGGTTGGCACTGCACTGGCTTTCGGTGGCTATGCTGGCACGGCCGAGGAAAAGCAAAGGTTTCTTCTGCCCTGCCACGGGGACGGTCCTAAAGCTTTACCAGTCGCCTCTAGTGAGAGACAGGTCCAATAACTGGGTACGCACGCTGCAATGAACCACCAGGCCGGAAGAGATGGGCAGTGACGATCACTCGTTTTCGCTGGAGCAATTGGAATCAGCTAAACCTTGCCGTGAACCAGGCAAAAGTATCCGGAAATACGGGTTTGCACCACGCAATCCACGACCGAAATAATAAGCGCAGCAACCTTGTGAGGTGTCCCTCCGCTTGGGACTTGTTGGGTTGAACCCACGATGGTAATGAGCTGGATTGGCAGACACTCGCCAAAAAACACGACGAAGAGAAGGTAACCCCTTGCTTTGAGAACGTGGAGTTTCTTCACCTGCTGGAATCGTCCATTCTCGTTCCGTGGCACAGGACGCTGCGGGATCTCAGTCTCGAAGCGAACTACGAGCAAACGCGAGCAAAAGAACCCAAGCCAGCGCCTCGCTAGCATTAGCACATATCTCGACCCATGTGCGGACGACGAAGTGCTCGACGGATACGGATTAGACCTGAGTCTAGCGTCCTGCTCACTATCAACCACACACGCCCCCCCTCTTCCCCGTTCCTGCCCTCGTACTGACCGAGATGCCATTCTTCTCATTCTCCTCTTTGCCCACACTGGGTACAAGTCGGGCTGCGCAAAAGTGGGCTTGGAGCGTCGGTATCAGCGTCTGGATGGCTCGCTTGTTCACAATCCCGTAGTTTCGCCGGCCGCTGTCTTGTCTGGGTGTCTGGCAGACGCGCAGAGCAAGTTGAGTGCCCAGAGCCAGAGCCAGAGCCAGAGGGAACACGGATCCTGAAGCAAGGGCCGCACAGCAGACCATGGGCTCTTTTTTTTTTTTTTTTTTTTCCAGCTTGGCTTGTCCCTTGTCCTGAAAACTCAGGATACACACCTCATCCTCATCCGTCATGACGCTCAACCTCACTATCAGGGACGTAGCGACGGAGGCTTATGTATCCGGGCAGTGCTGTCAGTTTTGGTGATGGACCTTTTGCTACACCATGAGTATTCCGACTAGGCTTGGCACCCGCGCCGTCAGCGCCACCGGAAAAGAAGGTTGAAGGGCTTCCAGGTGGTGTGCGCTATTCGCACAAGAGGCCCAGGCAGCCTGTAGGTAGCTGGAGGGCACGGAGGGCTGTACCCAGACACGCAGACACCCAGAGTCGGGATGGGATGAAGCAAGCAGCGCTCGCTAACCAAGACAGGACAAGAACTCTGACCAATTACGCACAGTTGATTCAGCAGGGCAGATGGACCCGTGGATTGGACTGGGGAGGGGGGAGTGAGCAGCGGAAACTGGAGACTGGGGGAGTTTCTGAGTTTGGGCCTTGGGGCGGCCGTCATTGTCATTTCGTCTCTACCAATTACCGCCGAGTCAGCTGGGCCCCAGTCCGAGGCGTTGGGTCCCTCTCTCACTCACACCCAGTGCCAATGGACTTACCAACACTTGGTAGCCAGTGCGGTTCCCTCTACCATGGCTCTCTGGGTCCCTGGGAGACTGGGCATCCACCCGTCCATGGATCCTACCCACAATGGCCCGCCGTTCGACCTTGGTATGCTCCCGTCCAACTCGACCCCGGCCATCTCCATTCATCCATTCGTGCCTACGGGTACTCCCTGGTCCCTTGTCCGCATCTCACACTGTCCTTCCCCCCTTCTCTTGCTCTTCCCCCCTCCGTCCCACTGTGCCAGTGCTGGCTGCAAGCCCCGGGTCCAGCCCAGGTCCCAGCCATCAGACACTCTACCATGGTACCGTAGGTCTCTGACACCCCCCCCTTCCAAAGCCAATTGCGTTCCTTCGCTTCCCACTCTTTTCAGTCCATCCGGACCCACTCTCCCATCTCTCTCCCTCATCAAACCCCCATTCCCACCTGTCCTCCTCGTCCTTCTTCTCCTGCTCACCAACTACCTCCGAGTCGAGTGCGAGCAAAGACAACCCTACCGTCGCAGTTATTGTTGTCGACTGTAGCCACGTACATTCTACGACATCATCGTCCGCCTCGAAAACGCGAAAAGGGATTGTTCTTGCTGGGAACGCCATTGTCTGGTTACTGGCTGCATAGTACGTGAACCGGTTGCCTGTGGGGGGAAACGGCCTCGCGCCCTGCGTTCCGTTCTGTCGGGGCAGTATCCTACTCGGAGGAGTCGGATGCTTTCATGACACCAGGGCGGTTGCAAGCGTTGATGAGGCCTTTTTTCCCAACCCAACCCCTCGAGTGCAACTCGGCTTCCTAACACTCGATCAGATCTGTGCACGGCCATCGATCGTTGGGATCGATTTACTTAGGCGTAGTCCTCGACCATACCCCGGCGACAGTCCAACGTCAATCACCATGCCGCCTCATATTAATGACTTCCCTAAGGTGGACGCGATTGGAGAGTCCGAGAGCTTTTCGGACAGACCGACGCGATCTGGCACGAGAATGTGGTATGAGTTGAAGGTTCTGCAGCAACCTGAGCGTGCGCGTGCTTGCGGGTCCGGTCAGAAGTGTAAGAGAACCTTGATATCGTTCAGTGTAGATTCGTAACTGACCTTGCTGTTCAGCCGCTGCTGACAGACGCCCTGTCGATCCACCACCAGTGGTGCAGTTGCATGTTTATGAGGGCCTCACCAGAGCCGAGGCTACGGATATTACCTTCAACTACCGCGCCAACTTTTTCCTCTACGCCGAGCTCGCTCCCGCGCGCCCCATGGCCAATGGACGCGTTCAGACTCCCGCCGCGACTTCGCCTCCCGTACTGACCGGAATGCCCGTTTCGGGTATGGCATATCTTGACAGGCCTACAGAGGCAGGATACTTCCTATTTCCCGACCTTTCAGTTCGCCATGAAGGGCGCTATGTATTGGCTTTCCACCTATACGAAGACGTCAAGAGGGAGGAGGACCGGGACCCGGAAGGCGACCCAGCCGATGAGATGTGCAACCCGTGCTTCGAATACAGAATGGCTGTCAAGTCGGTCCCATTTAACGTCTTCAGCGCCAAGAAGTTTCCTGGTCTCACCGAGAGCACCAATCTGAGCAAGACCATTTCCGAACAGGGTTGCCGTGTCCGCATTCGACGCGACGTCCGTATGCGCAGGCGTGATGGAAAGCCGACAGGAAACGATTTTGACAACAACCCCGAAAATGAGTTCAGGAATACGGCAAGGAGAACGCAAACACCAGAGATCCGCAGCAACGCAGAACAATTCCGGGCGAGATCATCGAGTAACAGCAGCGAGCACCGCACCGCGTACCCGCCTGCCCTGGAGCGTAGACCGTCTGTTGTCGAGACTTTCAAAGTAGAGAGTTTCCAGGCGCCACCGCCGCCGCCGCCACCCATGTCATACGGCCCTGCCCCCTCGACTAATGTCCACCTGCGATTCGGATCTGATGCCTCTAGTGCACCGTACCCTCCCCATCAGTACGCGCAACCTTCAGCTCAGCCGCCGCCCATCTCCCCGACTACGGCCTCCTACCAGTCCCAGCAACCTTCGCCGTACCAACCGGCCAGCTACGGCTACTCCAGCAGGCCTAGCTCTCAGTACGCTTCGAGCAATCCGCCTCCCACACCCCGTGATTCATACGATAGACGGCCGTCTACCATGATGGTGCCGCCTTCGCCCTCAGTCTATGGCCCCGGGCCCAAGGATTTGGACATGGCGAGGCGCGATTCGGACTATAGAAGAGATTCTCTTCCCCCTCGCCAACTTGCTCCAGTGTCTGACCTTGCGCACATGGGTACCAAGCTCCCGCCCATGCTGCCTTCCATCGAAAAGCTTACCTCTGTGTCTTCTCATATGACTGGTCGCACCGATTTCATTGAGGCGGCTCCTCCTAGTTCCCACAACCCTGCTCTCGAGTCAGCACGCGCAGGCACAAAGCGTGGTTACGGAGAGACTTTCATGGAGAGCACCCGCCCTCTGTACGACAGACAACGTCAACAAGATGCCCACCACAACAGCGCCCCCTACAATCACCGTTATGTTGTACAAGATCCTCTTGAGTACAAGCGTGCCGATGGCACATACGGCGTAAAGCCGGCGAATGACTACTACAAGATCGTCAATCCTCAATAAGGTTACAGTGCACTTGCTTAACGGCGTTTCGGCGGCTTCCTGTCAATGGCGATGGTATTTGGCATCCAAGCGTTCTTGGGCAATGGGGCGTTTGGACGGATCGGAGACAACTCATCGGATTGTATATACCAACGGGGACTCACTCACGGCACCCCTCCGAACCCAAATTTTCCCTTTGTTCCTCTCGACACTCCCTACGATCATGATGGCTGTTTTGCTTGGCCATGGGCGATCGACATTACTTTCCTACCATGTCTTACTTGATCATGATCCAGACTGGAATTGAAAATGAAACGATTTGTCGGTGTTCACGAAGACGGACACATTTGCGTGAGCTGTAATGTGTCATTAGTCATACTTCTTGTTTCCTTGTGTCTTACTGGGTAGGGGGATCGCATGGGATTGACAGTGGCATGTCCACTTTGGCCCCGAGGGCAATGGGACAGTTAGTTTAAACTTTTGTATAGGAAAATGAATGGGTTCGAATGCTAAACGCGGTGTACGGCTCTGTCGATATTGGTGAACGAAGATGGCTGATGTGGGCTGGTGGGATACAAGCCAACGAACGTCTGTGGTGCGACAGATTTCTGTTGAAGCCGGGTCCCCTCAGCTTTGTCGATCTCAATGTCCATAAGCGTGTGATGAGTGAGATCTGTACCGAGGAAGTCCGAGAGAAATGATGCTTGGGATATTTCAGTAGCAGCGTGGGACGGCCGTGCTAGACTGACAGCACCACCAGACGTAAATAGAAAACAAGTGGCAGATGGAGGACGTGACTGAGCGAGGACAGCAGGCAGACCTACCTACCTACCTTGGCGTGCTTGGGTGTAAAGAAGGAGGATGAGGCATAGGCAGAGCATCACGTGGCCAATGCTTCTCCCAGTTTTTAAGGTGAAGCTGGGAGCCAACGCGCCAAGTGGAGCGCGGGAGGGTCGAGGGTCGCGCGTCCAGGGACGAATGGGAAAATGTGGGCGCGCTTTGTTTGCCCGAGCAACGCAGCAACGGCCAATTCGACCCTCGCAGCCCCCAGTTGCCCATTTCGTCCCCTTTGTGGGTCCTTCCCCCCAAAACCCCACTACCCCTGGCTCCCATTGTTGGTTGCCCTTCCAATACGTTTGGTACTACAAGATCAACACGCCTCCAGGCCCATCACGGTTCGTGACCTCTGCTCATACTTTCTTCCAACCTGCCCTCAGTGTATCCCTCCCACCACTTCACACCTTTACTCTTATTTCACCCCACCCTGCAACAACTCTCTGGCTCTCACATTATCCAGTATACGCCTCATTGCACTTTCTCATCTGTCATCTGTGCAGGGAAGAAGCCCGCGACGACAGAGAGTTTGCGCCACGTGCCTGCGCGGGTGCGGAGCGCGGCAGATGTGACGACAGGAAGTAAACAAAAACCCTTTCGGATGCCGCAGCATCACATCGCCGTCCAAAACCTTCTTCTCTCCCTCGCGCTCATCAAGGTCTGACGACACGTTACCCGGTTGGAGAGAATTTATTTGAACAAGGACAAGCGAAAAGGTCGGGACTTCACCCGTCATCACAACCGCAAAAGACAACAACCCTCTTCTCGAGACATTGGACCAAGCACAAACAAAATAATGCCCACGTCAACAATGAAAGACCCGTCGGCACCTGGTCCGCTGACCTCCCACCCGATCACGGGCCCTCCGGCTAGTAACTCCATATCCAGCGGCCAACGGCCTACGGCGAAACGGGCAAACTCGTCGGCCCAGCGCGCAAATTCCCGCTTCGTAGAGGGGTCGATGAATGACCGTACTTCGGCCGCGCCGCCAATCGACTTTCTCGGCCCCGAGGATTCGACTGAGATTGCGCGCCGTTTCCACATGGACTTTTACGTCGAGGCACCCGACGCCGGGGTCTTCTCGCCTGAGAGACTTCGGCAGCAGCAACAACAACATCATCAGCCGCTGCATCAGCAGTCGCAGCCGCTCCTACACCAACCGACAATCACCTACGGCGAGGTTAAGAGACCCGCCAGCTCGGCTAGCAGCCATGTCGGCAAGAAGGGCTTCTGGGGCGGCCTTCGCGAGAAGCTGAGCTTCGTCAGGGATAAGGACAAGGGGGCTAAACGCCCACTCAGCCTCGATGGCAAGCTCCTCGCTCAAGGAGGCGGGGCTGGAGGGTTTGGCAATAGTAATGGCAACGGCAGCGGCGTGGGCCCTATCGGTGCGCCGACCGCCGCCGCGATGCCTGCACATTTTGCGAATGGCGCGGGCATGCCCAGCAGAGACGAGATCATGGCCAGCTACCAGCAGTTGATGAAGGACGGTTTCTTCGATGCGCATGCTATTCGCTCCACGCGTCAACCTCCCCCGCCCTCGTTCAACCCCTCGACAACTACGTACTCGACCAAGCCTCCGGCGGACAAGAAATCCTTTGCAGAACGTGTATCGGGTCAGTGGCCTCTCCCGCCGACGGAGGAGGTCCAGCCTCTACCAGACTCACGTGATGGAAACAGGAAACGCGGCATGGATAACGATGAAGACGTGTCGGCTGCCAAGAAGCTGCGCAAGTCCACTTCCCGCATGTCCGTCGATCTCTCGATTCCCGGCCTCCGCAAGCAAAGGTCCCATGTGCAGTCTGCCTCGGTGGACATGCCGCACCCGAACTACATGCCCCCTCCGCCTCCCCCCAACTACATGCCTCCTCCCCCGCCCCCTCGTGCCGTTGGTGGAGGTACTGTCTTCGTCCGCCGGTCGTTTAGTAACTCGACCCGCGCAAGCAACAAGCCGGCCAGGCACCAGCCGTCATACTCTCTCGGCCCTATGCCCATGGACACAAACTACGCACCCCCGAATCCCTCTTACGCGGCTAGCACTCGCAGTAGCATTGGTTCCAATGACTCGAAGCGATCTTTCCGCGAGGCAGCTCGCGCCTGGACTTCCCGAACCGCCCGCAAGACAGCCGAGCCGCTGGGCCTGAGACCCAACTCAAATCACGGCGCCGCTGCTATGCACTGGGGACCCGAGCAGTTTAAGAACCGCGGGTTCGGTTGCGAAGGAGAGAACTACGGCGTTGTGCAAGAGCGCGAGCTGCCTAGTCGTTGGAGAGGTTTGACACGATTCACCTAAGAGGCAAGCGAAGTGTTTGCTGTCCCTTGGTGGTGGACCATTGCACTGGCAGGGCAAAACCATAGTCACTATCATCATGGTGTGCCAGATTTGTGGGGAGCGGAGGAAGCATGGTGTTCATCATTAGAGACACCGAGGCTTTCTGGACGAGCATTACGACTTTTTACGACATGAAATGACCTTCTTTTTCTTTTACGAAATCAGCATCGACCGCGCAGTACGACTTTGATTTGATCTTCACGAAGGGCCACGTGTGGACGAAAACGTTGCCGGACATATCTCTCTTCATGCTACCGACGCTCATCATGTTGCACAGAGCAGAGGAGCATATCGGCGCTAGTATCCCACGCAACGGGACTTGAGCGAGGGATAATGGACTCGGAAAAGACGATCAATGGTGTGGGAAACAGACAAAAGAAATGGGGAGGGGATATGAAGGAGACGGGTCAAATGATTTCTTTCCGACTGGAATCGTGGCTTGACGTTTCCCTGATAATTTCGGGTCTCCTAGCTGAGGAACTGATTCGTTTCTTCCTCACTTCATGTATGTATGTTGTCGACATTTGTGGTCCTCCCTTTTTGTCCCAACTTTGGTTTTCCTGAGGGAACCTCGGAAGTTTGCCAATGTGAGGAGAAAAGGGGGGGGATACAACGGTGTCTTTTTTTTTTTTGGCGTCATCTGTGACGCAAATGTGTCGATATGGAATTGGGCTGAGTGAAATCTGGAGTTACTTTGATTGATTTTTGAGTTGCAGCTTGGGAATGGAAGGTTCTTTGGCAACAAGCTCCTAGGGAAGTGTGGCGTGGGGAGTATTGAGAGAGACACCTCGCCTGGTAACACGGAAAAAAGGGGAAACAATGCGTGGACAATAGTCAAAGCTGGGAAGGTGTTGTGGGAAGAAAGACCCGATGCGATCTCTGTTCGTAAGGGTTCTTCTTCTTTACTACTGACTGGCCGGGGCGAGACCGATACAATACAGCCTTTTTTGCCTGCTGATGAATTATTGGATGTTGCTTGTCTGCTTTTGTGATGTGGGTGAGTGCATTGTGTAAGTGAGTCCAAGTTTGGGTTCCGTCAATGAGGCGTCTGGTGGCGTTGAGATTCCTGACCTGGGCTGGTGGTCGGAGGTGGAGGTTTGGGTTTATCAGGGATGACACAGAGATTCCCGTAGGCCTATTTAAGCCACGCCATCCACCTGCGCATTCTCGTGTTCGATCCGCCGCCGTATCGCTTGTCGATATTTTTGTACTTGGTCTTCTGGCCGTCAGGTGGCACCGGCCACATCACGAGTTGATTCTGTTCTATGGCAATCTTGGCGTTTTTGATTTCCTGAATAGGGCGCCCCATTCAATACACCGTTTATATACGCAGCATACGATATCCTGTCTCCGTGAGTGTACATCATATAGCGAGTATGGGTGAAGAGCGGGAAGAAGGATATCTTGGGGTTTTTGGCAGTGAAGAGTCTTCTCCCTTGTCGTGCGCACAGCTTACAACATCGGACCACTTTCTTCTCGCGTCGATGAGGCACGATGGTACGTCTGTGTCGCCCACTTCAGCGGATAGTTTCCAATAGGTTGTCATATTGTCTTCACCCGAATGAGGATTGGACCCACGGTGGTGAACCATGCAGACGATCGTGAAGCCCCAGCTTGAATCAAAACATTTTGGCCACAACAGCTCTCAGATAAGTGACAACTGCTTCTTGGGTTATACGAGCGTTTTCAAAGTACTTTATCGACCTCGAAGAACCGCTCAAGCTCAGATTGCCACTGGGAGAAGATGAAGAGGTCGTCATCCTTTAGAACATCGGGTATCAGGCAACCCTGAGCAGAATGTTTGACCTGTCACGAGTATCAAAAGAGTGCTGCTACCGCTGGTAAGTGAGACAGAATCAGTATTTTCTTCCTCTTCTTTGAACGTCGAGTAGACGTTCATTTCATATGTTACCTAATATTCCCTACCGCTCTCTCTACATGTCTTGTAATGAAAATGAAGGCTTATAGGGGTTAACGGCCGATGAGGAGTTACTCCAGTCAATACGTCAGGAGACTGAATATATTAGGTTCAAGTAGGTTATTATCATCGAGAACCTAATCACGGACGCCGTATCCGAGTGCCTACCCATAACTTGGAGACTCTAGTTAGGAGATACCTGCAAGCGTCCAACCTTAATCGACCACACAGCCGACGGCGGCCGTCACCGCCACCGAAAACAAAACCTCTGTCTCGTGCACGAAAGTCAGCGTTATGGTAGTCACCTAAGGGGAAGGAAGTTTATCAGCAAGACCGATGTCTGTCTAGATCGCCATCGTCAAGAACAACAGCGAAGATAATGTGTGTCAAGCGGGTCAAGACAAGGCTGCGGATTGTGGGGATCTATTCGTCAAGATCTTATATCTTGATCCACATGCGCATTTCCTGGCGAGATGTCGGTCAATACTCTGGAGGACATGGAGTCTAGCGCAGTACTGATCCTCGACGACCAGGCTGCTGAGTGTATTCTAATTCTAGGGCGGCTTGGGCATTTTGCCAAGTTACCGAGACACACCTTCTAAGAAGCATAAAAAGTTCTACAGAGAAGGGAAGTAACCGAGAATCAAACCATAAGAAGAACCGTCAGATGAGATTTCGGACCTGCCATCCGTCTTTAATATCTGCGGCTTCGACTTCGCGGGAGTCCGAGCTGTCTAGCATTGCCTCCCCTGCCCTACTTGCTCATCTTGCGCGTCCTTAATCACCACATACGACCATACCCACTGGAGAACTCGGGATCCCGTCCGCTCTCCCATAGATAAGCCAGTGAGGGCCAGATCAGTAGTTGGGTCGGTGACGACCAGCGAATCCCTGGTGTTGTATGTCTTTTGATTCTTTCCCGTATCTTTTTGAACTTGTTGTGGTAGTGGGTTACGGTGGGTGACGACGATGACTTCGTTTTTGGCCGTTTGGTGTAGTATTGCGGGGAAGCTCCCGCCCCCAACTGTGTAATTCTAGCGTGACTAGTGCTGTTGGCTGGATGTCAATATAACGACATGCAGTGAATACTACAAACGAGTTGGCAGGAGACACTCGTGAAAACAGAGACATGCTCCTTCGGAAGTATTAACTACATTCTGATTGATGATCAGAGCCTACATTTCTCTGGCTCTTTGGGAGCTTCTTTAGATATCCTGAGAGCGAGATGATTTACAGATTAGAATTCGTGTTGCTAACAGCAAGTTGAGATGTCTTTGTTTCTATCCTTTCGGGGATATGGAAATAATAATTATATCTGCCCAGAACTCATTGCATGGACCATCTTGAGTAGTTACAAGAAGTTCTGCTCTGTATGGAGCTATATTTGAATGCTGATAGGAGACTTTGGCAACTTCCAGGTCAACCCTTGGGTTGTGTGAGCAAGGTCCTCACAGTACCATCAGAGCGTTTCCAAGCTGGTATGTCACTGTTCTTATGTGCAGACCATGTAAGTCGCCCTCCTACCGCCCTCGTCTTAGGATTCCTTAACTCCAAACGCAATTAAACGATGCCGGTCGACCATCTAAGCCATCTGAGTTGTTTTCATGCATCCCTCAGTGACCAACAATATCTAGATCGATCACTCCCAAACAACTACGACTTTTCTCTACAGGTTATCGTTCTTCAGATATTTGTCTACACAGAAGATATCAGGCACTTAATTTCCCGGGTGCCATGCCAGATTATACTTCCGGAGTGGGTATTGACCCCTCGGCCCCGTGGAGCTCGAGTGACACAGCGTCAAATATGTCGGGGTGGTCGTCTATCAGGGGATGAAGGAGTAAATCATATGCTGGCGAGCACTCCAGAAAGTCGAGGGCATAATAGATGATAACTTCCGGATGGGTGGGAATCATTCTCAAAACTTCCTAAGCGTTGCTATCGAACATGCAAAGAAGGGGGGGGGGGGGGGGGGGGGGTGCGGCGGGGGGGGGGGCTAATGCGTGTGGAGACGGGGGGACAAAAAAGATGAGAGCTGAGGAGGGGGGGGGCCCATCTATACAACATCAGCACGGGTGTCCAAAGAACGCGGGGGGGGGGGGGGGGGGGGGGGAGTTAACGGTATGTAAAGGACGTCGAGACTTTCCCCTTCTAGGCAGGTAAGTTGGAAGCAAGCTGGATCGCACGGAATGGTTCGCCCTCAAAAGTTCGTGGTACTAGGATACATGTATTGGTGCTTGCGTTTTTTTGAATGAAAACAAACACCTAGGTCAGGACCATTGTATATTCAGGAGGAAGGTACCATCGGCGGAGGCCATATGAGTAAACTATCCTCCATTCCCAGCACCATCGGATGAGGAGACTCCTGGCGCAGTAGTTACGACTGAACACTTTTAACCACACACAAAAGGCGACGTCCCCCGGTGGCAATTTGTTTTTGAAGGTCTTGGGTTCGAGCCATCTTTTCGACCTCGGTATTTGTTTCTTTTTGGCTTCTTTGTGCTTCTGCATAGTTTCTTCCTCTTCAATACCCCACCAGTCGCCATTTGGCCGACATTGACTGATTGGATTGGGCTTCATTCATTCTCAGCCTTGGTACCCTCATGACTTTCCAGAAGCATTATCTGTGCTCGTTCACGATGTTTTACATAGGGCCGATCTCGAAGATGTATGTCAATATAAATGGGAGCAATTAGTGATACGTCTCGGGGATATTATTTGCCCTTCAAAGGAGACAAGTACGAAAGGGGAAAAATCGAAACAGGGTTCAGAATCACCACTACGCCCCTCCAGAAGCCCCAGCCGCAATCATCATCATTTGCTGCATCCTCCTCCGGTCGACCTCCTTCTTCAACATGCATATGCAACTCGCGACCACGAGCACCTCGACCGCCTCCCTCCCGCCGTCCTTCGACTCAGCCCACCTCATCACGTCGACCATCAACCGACCCCCGTTCCCCGCCGTCGTCCGCCCGGTCCCCTGCGTCCTCGTCTCCTTCCCACGCACAAGCTGCGCGATCCTCATCCTGCTCTCCTCCGTCTTCTTTCCACCCGGCAGTGCTACGGACCGCACGAGCTCACAGACGAGCAGGTCATCGGCGCCATGCACGGCGGCGCGTTCTTTGCGCGTGGCGTAGCGCCACTGGAAGGTGCCCAAAGGCGTCTTGAGGACCTGGGTGCGGGAGGTGAGGGACTTGGAGACGATCTGGAGGTTTGCACCTTTCTCCGGCTCGCCACCGCTGCCGCCACCCTCCTCTTCTCTTCGGGATACCAGCGTCGAAGAAGAAGGAGAAGAAAAGGAGGAAGAAGTAGATGCGGGTGCCGGTGCGCGCAGCGGTGTGAGGGACGTCGATGGTCGGAAGACGGGAGGTTTTCCCGGCCCGAAGCGGTAGAGCGTCGTGCACACCGGCGTCTGGGAGGCGTCCTCGCCCCGCACGAGGTGGCAGCTTCCGTCGTTGCGCGAGAAGCGGAGGGAGACGTACGCCGGGACCGACTCGGCGCTCCAACATCCCGCTTCGACGCGGTAGACAGCGATCGGGTCTGGGCGCGTGCCGATGGGGAGCGAGAGCCATTGCTTTCCGTTGGTTTCCATTTGAAAGTGAACCGTGGGGGTGAAGAGGGCGTCTTCTGAGGGCGCGGGCTCTGAAAATTCACCGTCAGGCGCGGATTCTGAATCCCGCGGGACGATAGTCGTGGCTTGGGCGTAGGCAGGCGGCGCGAGGCTGGAGGAAGATGATGTTGATGGGGAGATCTCTGTGAGCTCAATCCCCATTGCAGAGGAGTATGTGGGCAACGCCGAACTGCTTGGTACGGGGTGCAATTTGTCTGTAACCATCGTGGTCGACATGTTGAATTCTAGACAACGATATTATATCTTCAAATAAGCAAGGCAAATAGGTAGATCAAAGGTGGCTTTGCCGCGTAGGTAAGGCGAGATGATATAGTAATGTTTTATTTGGGGTTTTTGATTTGGTGAGGGCGTCGCGACTGACAGCAAGGCGATGTGCAACGGCGAGAAAGACGCAGTCCTGATATCTGAGCAGGAAGGACCTCGGTCGACTTTATCCTTGTCTTCTGTACCAAGGCTTCATTTACTGCAGGCTAAAATGGAGGAACATCAAATGACATATTAGTCTTCTTCTTTACAAAGCCTGCTGAGACACTGCCCGCCACCACAAATTATCGAATGCGAGGAATGCGACGGCTGCGACGACTGCGGACTTTTCCTCGGGTCCAAAACTCAATCTTTCGTCCTCTCGCTCCTACGAGGTCCCGGCCAATAGGGAAGTTTCACTCAAATGAAAGTTGTTAGAAGCGCAGCAAGCCCTCAAGAGAAGAGCTGCGTCGCCAGGTCAAGTGAAGCTACCTAGGTAAGGTGGTCAGTCAGCCAGCCCACTTACCGTCTTCAGTCACCAAAAAAAAAAAAAAAAAAAAAAGAAACACTGCCTGGAAACACATGCCGCACCCACCACACGTATCCTTCAGACGTATTCGTCGCGTGTCTTGCTCTCTCCATGTGGAATATCGACACAAACTGGCTTTCTTCAGCCGCATCGGTCGTTCAAAACAAGCCTCATCATCACTCTCTCGGATGCCCATTGGCTTGTACGGCCCCACTCTCGGCCGTCGTATTCCTCGTTTTGTCCAGACCGTCCAATCACACACGCCATCTTCGGGGCGGTGCGCTGTGAAGACGGGGAGGGGGCAGTGCCGGCGGGCGGTGACGAGTGGGGCTGGGAAGAGCCCCGTGGCACCTGCCGCGGACGAGGAGGGCCGCGGCAGAGATCGTTGCCCTGTTGATGAGGATCGGCAAGATCTAATCCCTCCTCCCGAACCATCCTCCCAGTGTGAGGTTTGCTTGTTTAATCTGGGCCTTGGTCCGGTCGGAAATGATGACATTGTCTGTGAGAGAAAGTGGGCATTGACTTGTCGGTAAGGATTTTCTGTTGAGTTGTTTGGATTGTCAATAGGACGGCCTAGGCTTGTCGGGATGTATATCGTGTTCGATTCTACGGACAAAACGCAACGTCTGATTGAGTGGTTGCTATAATTCATGCTGCACAATGTGATAGCAGATCATCCTGAGCTAAGTTACTCTCGACAAGCTGATGTATGTCCAGAAAAAAAGACATCGTGAAACAAATTTCCAAATATTGCTCTCCGCTGCGAAACCATTTTCAAAATCTCTTGCCAAAAAAAGTCAAATCCCGGTTCAGCTGCTCCTCTACCCACAAGGGCCACTGATTATACACCAAATGCTCATGGTCGACCTGCCGGTTGAGGTGCCCCAGCCAGCGTACAATGCCCATACCCACAGCATTCTCCTTCGACGGCGCCTTCTCGCGACACTCGTGCTCGGCATTGGTCACGGTGGCCATGATCTGCTTCAGCGCAATCCAGTGACTGGCCAGAAGCACCATCGTCTGCGAGGTCATGTCGATGACGCGCTGGAACTTTTCGTGCGGTAGCTGGATCCACCAACCGTAATGTTTCGAAAGATCCTGATACGCTATTTCGGCGTGTCCTCTGTTAGTTTTCACCCTTAAAAGCATGTGGGCAACGAGTTGGTGATTCCATGGTTTGCGGGGATAACTTGCCATCCCAAGACGAAGTGTGCAGTTTCGTCGCCATCTCCAGGAGGAGATCAAAATACTCAATCTCCACCACGTCCCGACACAGGCCCCTCAACCCCCCGATCGCCTCGACGGCACCGTCCGCCCACTCGCTCCGAATCAGCGGCAGATCCGCCATCTTGGGCTCCAGGACCGCGCTAGAATCTTGCCCCATCAAGTTTATAAAGATGGGTTTGATGCCCTTGATGTACATCTGCGTGCCGATGATTAGGATCCCGCGGATAAAGGTCATGTACTCGGCCATGCCGTCCTCAAACGTCACGGACTGGAACGTGAGCGCGAAGCACGTCGCAATCAGAGCGTTGGCGTGCTCCGACGTCGTGCCCCGCTGCTTTGGCAGCTCGGCAAGGGACTTTTTGATGGCCTGTATCGCCTTGACGCGGTGCGCCATGGCGAAGGCCAGGAGGCTCGGGTCCGCGCTCATAAGATCGCAGGCCGCCATGCCCAGGATCGCGTGCATGAGGAATCCGTTCTTTATCAGCTTAGAAGGTTTTCTTTGACTTCAATCCATCGGTTACTTACACTTTGAGATAAGCACGGCACCTCATGAGTCCAAATATTTTCGTTGCCTATAGGGTGGTGAGGGTAGCATTGCAGCAGGAAGTGCTGGAAGAACCGCATGTCTTGTAGACTGAACAGCGGCACTTGGTTTTGTGGCTGGGGGCAATGAGTTGGAAAAGGCAACCGAAATGCATAGTATATTGTATTTGACATACCTGGGGTACAATCGTTGGAGCATTTGGATATTCGCACTTCAACCCCATTTTGACACAATGGCCACAAGACGGATACGTCTCTTCGCACTGTAAAATTGTTTTGTGCAACGTCAGTTTTCGAAGGAGCAACTCGATGAAAGTATAGACGTGCCTTGATTCGTCTCCTTTTGCAGTTGAAGCACCCTCTCCGACTTTTCGTATGCCCTCGCCTCTCGAGACGCTGTTTCTGCGCGGGCACACGGTGAGATGGACCTTCTCCTCCTGCATCCGAAGCGGTGCTTCTTGTCGGGCGTGGCTCAAATAGCTTCTCACTTGAAAAGGTATTCTCATCCCCGATCGTCGTATCCTCACCTTGGAAGAATGCCCCATACTCGAAGCCATTGAAGTCTGGGGCGGCTGCCAGTAGAGGAAGTGATGAACGTGTGGTATTCATTATGCCGTAAACTTGGGGAAGTACTGGGCTACTTGAGGTGCTTCGGGTATCTCTCAGGGCCTAGAACCTAGTAGGCGGATTTGACACTGGACGGGTTGAATGGCTTCTTGAATAGCTTCAACGGTCAAGCTGCATGGAATTGACATGGCTTTCAGCTCAATACAGTCAAGCTGGTGCCAAGGCAGCTATGTCACGTGTGGCCCCAAGAGATTATCACCGTGGCAGGGCGTCGGGCGGTTGATAGGCCGCCACAAGTCTTAGATCAAGCGTTGCCCGAACACCATTGGCTACTAGACATCAATAATCGATACTGTTGTCGGCGTGTGGAGGCTGTGCTTGGCAAGGCTGTATGAGAATACCGAAGAATTCTCTTCCCGTTCACCGAACGAAGCCCGCCAGTTTTCGATGTAAGATTGAACAACTATTGACCGAGCTCACCGGCGATGAAGTTGACGATGCCGGAAAATGGGTCCCTTCCGAACGGACGGCGGCTGGGGTGGGGTGACACGAAGCACCTGCACTCGTCTGCGTCTAACATCGGATAAGATTTGCCGTGCACTGCCTTACCTCCAACATTTGGGTGTTTCTCTAACAAGCCTGGGAGATTGCGAGTGAATCTCTCCCTCCATGATTTGCTCTATCAATCCACGTAGCCGGTCCACCAGTGGAAATTGAGAAGATATTAGGCGGCAAACAACAATCTTGGTCCCTAATCTCGGCAACTTCACCGAGGATTCAAATCTGAGACTGCTCGTCAAATATCAATGCTGGGAAGCGCCTGTTGATGTCAAAGAGCTGGATGGTATTAACATGCAACTCACCTCCCACTTCTTTGCCTAGAGAAACGCTTCCGAAGCATGTCATTCCTGTAGGATCTATTGGCCAGGCCACATCACGTTCAGAAACTGATAGTTGCATTCCACTGGGCGAAGGTTCACTTGACGAGATTTCTGCCACGAAAAGAAGTAAGTAATCGCTCCGCTGTGCGAAGTGCCGAGTTTCCTGGCTGTAAACCTGGAGCCGTCATGTTGCCAGCGGCAGTTTCCCCCATGCTTGGTGTTGGATGTGCCCTTGTGGGACTCTTGGGCTTTGTTCTTGTGTTACAAGTAAACCTGGCAGCCGTGAGCTATGCCGCCCTCCTTATGCTGACTTCAATAAGTACGGATACGCTATTGTGTCTGGCTCACTGGCGGCATCATTTGCTTAGGTGCAGATAGTCCTGCAGGAGTAGACTTGAATAGATGTCAATGGCTGCAGCTGACCCAACATTGTTACATGTGGGAGCACAAGCAAATGGCCAAGAGGGGGGGGGGGGGAGGAAACCTGGAGGAAAACGCAGAAACATCTCGAGCTGGTGTGAGGAAGCTGGAGCAGCATGCACCTTGGACCATGCAGGTAAGACATCTGTCGGGAAGAAATGCGCCAGACTCCAGTGTGAGGGAGCTAGAGTAACCATAATGTTCTCTGTGCGCTTATTATTGTTGCGCATAATGGAGCACAACCTTAAAGATTGACATCGGATGAAAGCATTGCATTGAGACACTAGTCAACCCTCGAGGCAGGCTTTTAGTATCGTGGATGCAACTATCCGGCGTTTGATGGTATCGGGCGGGGTTGACAAGATTCAAAGAAGCAGAGCTCAGACGGCTGGGGGTGCCGAGATGATTACGTACGTCGTAATGAATCGTACTATTCAGGTGCAAAGCCTCGTGTCACGGTATTGTCGGACCTTGCGCGAGCCAGGGCTCTGAATCGCGTGCTATGGAAGTCGGCTTCAACCTTTGAAGGGCCACTGAGCCAGAATGATCTGAGGGTCCTGATTGCCCTGATCGAGGACAGCGGCCGGCATGGCAGTCCCGTGTCATGGAGTCGGGTGACATTCCGAGGCTCTAGCTTCGGCGTGGCGCAGTGTAGCCCTGGCTGTCGCATCCCGGCACGTGCTGTAATGAGCAGCGGGTTGGAAGAGGATGAAATCTTGCTGGACTATCCGTAACAAGCTTTGGATCATCCGGAGGGCTGGCCTCATCGGCTCTTGGCCAGGGTGGCAGGGAAGTGACGGGACGGAATGGGCGAGGAATGTGGGCGGCTGTCAGAAAAAGGCCAAACAGGTGGAAGTGAGGTGCCAGAATGGGCGTCGTGTTGGAGGGAAATGTACCTCCAGTGGATGGGATTCGCTGGACATCTGCCCCGTGGCGACGGAAGCTCATTTCGCTTAGGGCTTCACAACCGGCGCTCTGGGGTCTGGCTTGCCCGGATTGCTGGCCCTGCCGGGGTTGATGCTGTCGAGCAGTCGTGGAATCCCCCGAGTCGACTCCATCTCCCGCGCTGAGAGTCTGGACTTGGTGCGCGGTCGATTTTTCCTGGCGATCCATCTGGCTCCACGTCACCAGCTAGTCGAAAAGAGGAATAGGCGTCAGGGGTGAAGACGACGTCAACGTGGGCCCAAAGTGGAAGAAACGGGTCAAAAGCGCGGGTCTTATCGTGCCCAGAGTCGCCTCGGATTGGGCCCATTCTCCCATGACAATGGCATTGCCTTGTCCTTCGGGTCGCCCCAAGCGCGGGGCTGCCGTCCCAAGTCGACCGTTGTCATCCTTTGTTCGTCTGATGATGGGCGCTGCAGAACGGTTACGAAAAGTCGTCGTAGGGCCCGCCCTGCCAATCGAACCCATTCGCCTGGTCAACTGGGAGTCGGGGACTGTCATACCTGAGGGCTTCGTCAGTGTTGGGGGCGTGAAGGTGCCGCGCAGCGCCGCCCAGTCGCCGAAGATGCCCCCCACCAGGAAGGTGACTCGTTGGCTACGAGGATTCCCTCAGGGCTACGCAAGGGCGGGCGAGATGACGGAGAGGCTTTCCCGAGCGGCAGTGTCCAGCGACGGTCTTCTTCCTCTGGTCGGCGGTGACAATTTTTACGTCTCCCTGGTGATGGCGTAGGGCACGAGCTATGGAAGAGTCATGGTCCATGGAGGCCGACCGAGGGAGGAGAGGGAGCGGGGGTCAAGGCAATAATGACGATGTTGGAGAACAGTGACTTGTGTGAATTGTGTGAAGGCGGAAAGAGAGGGATTTTCCTGCAGCAGCGAGAAAGTCACCGTCATTGAAAGGAGCGCGACTAAGATGTTGGCGGAGACACGGGTAAGGTGAACTCCCTTAGGCGGCCTTTGACCCGAGCGTAAAGTCAAGGCTTTCATGTTGCACTCAGCAACGCGGCTAGCCAGTCGAGTCTAAACTCACCTGTTGAAAAAGGCGAGAGATGTGAACAGGCGGTGGTAGGAAGAAAACAACATTTCTGATTCTCACCTACCATCGACTGCCACCTGTGCCTTTCTCGCCAGCCAGTGCGTGCATCAACTTCTTGCAGTCGCTGACTGGGTCGGATGGAGAAGGGGGGCCGGCGGTTGAGGGGGGTAAGCAATGGAAGGAACGGGACTCTCAGCGAGAGGTATCTCTTGGCCGTAACGACACTCAAAAGATACGAGACGAGGTCATATACAGCGAAGTATCCTTGGCGCCCGGTGTTTCCAAGGCCGCGCCGTGGTGCCGGTTCCTGCAGCATTTGCCCCCCGTTCCTGCATAAGCCAGGGGTGAAAATGGCGCTTCCTGGTCCGTTCGCCCCTCAGCCGTTGGTTCCTTGGAGTTCTCCCAATCTTCCAAGCAGCAAAACTGACCAAGCTGGCAGGCACCCTTCCCCCCTCTTCTTGGCTCTTCGTAACCTTACTCGGTGTCACTGGATTTGGCAAAAGGGCCAGCTAGGCCAGTGCCAGCAATGAAAGGGCGAGAGTCGCAGGCGAGCGCTAGTTCGTCGTTGAGGTGTGAGTGGGCGGCAACCTCAAAGGGCCCAAACAATCCAGGTGTGACTGTTCATTTCTCCCTTGTTTGGCACCATGCAACTAGCTATTCAAGCTGGATCTAGTCAATTCACCAGCAACCTAGAGTTGGTGAGCCAGGAGCCAGTGAAACCGAGACTCCATTAATTAAGGAATAGAGCCCAAATAGCTGGGAGAAGGAAAGAGACCGTGGGCGTTGGAACCCCCATCCTTGGCAATTAAACAATGGCATTGAGTTGAATTGTGGTGACCGACTTAGTTGGAATGTGTGTTGTGTCACTGTGGATGTCTCTGAAGCTGCCAGCCCGCGATTCTCTGCGGCAGTTCCTTGGAATCTCCGCTCTGGGCAGCAATTTTTGGGGAGGATTATGGTCGCGGACTCGAGGAAGTCCTGGGTAATCATCTGTCATCAGGACGCAACGCCAACGCACCATCCCGGTTGTGTTAAGTGCCTCTCCCATCTGCCAAAGAGGTCAGCTCAGTCCAGGAAGATCCAGAGTGTCCAGACCCCAGGGGGCCAAGCAGGAGCCACAAAATTGGCCAGGATCTGCAGAAACAAGCATGGCCTGTGAGTCGCTGAGCCCCGATAAAAAAAACAAAAAATCTGAACAAGAAATCGGACGGAGCAATGGGACAACAGCTCTGATGAACTGCCCGGGGGCGATAGTTCCCAGCCCCGAGTCCAAGATCCATCCAGTCACCTATCGATCACATGTGGGCAACCACTTTCTTATTGACAACGAAGAGGGGTTTTCATGCAACTCCAGCAAGAAAACTCTTCGGATCGTGTCGGCGTCAACCACGACAGCGACATCGACAGCAACGGCCAAAAAGGGCCGCAAGTCAGGGAAGCTAGGTACGTGACTCCATCAGTAAGACGACTGGCCAAACAACCTAGGGCACGCTCCACCTGCCACGGTTGCAACTGGCAGGAGCAACCACTGCCGCACCACATCCCTTCCCGGAAAGCGCGATACATCCGGCCCGCCTGTCCCCTGCTTCTCCTAGTGCGCGCGGATAGGCAGGTACAGAGGAAGGCGTCACCACGGCGGTTCGTACCTCTTCCCTCCTTCCTCGTGGTGAATCGCACATCAGATGGTGTCTTTCGCTGGCGTACCTAGGTAGCGTCTGCAGCCCCTATGGGTCGGGATCCACAGTCCGCACCTGCTACCCGCATCCCAACTGCACCTGCGTCTGAGGCGCCTCCTGCTTGCCTACGACCGATCGTTTCCCACGCTACTTCCTCCCGGTTGACCTCACCTTCCCGTGTTTCCTTCCCTCGTCCCTGCCTGATTTGTTTCCTCCCCGGCACCTGGTCTCGTCTTCTTAAACTCCCTTCCTCCCCCACACTCTCCCTTTTTGTTGCTTCCCCTTCCTCACACCAGCCGGCTTGCCTGTCCCTTCTTCAGTCAACAACACACTCCTTCACCAACGGTCGCCAGCCTCGACCTTGCGTACAAAAAGCAGTTCGTTGTCAACCCAATTCACCAACAACAACCGCACACCACTTTCATTTTTCGTATCTTTGACAGACCGAACAACCAGCAACCATACACCACTCCTTCTGAATATCTAGTGACCCCCCACCCTCCTTCCAAGGCCGGTAATTCACGTCTTCAATCTCGAGAAGGAAATCGTCAACAGCTTATCCCACAAGCACATTTCTCGATCACGATTAACCTCACCGACCACTTCGCAAGTACCGCATCACACGATATCCGCCAAGATGTACACCAAGAAGGCTCTCTCTGTTGTCGCCTCGCTCGCCCTTGCTGAGCAGGCCCTAGGCTTCAACGCTCATCGCCACATCCACCAGGACAAGCGCCATTTGAAGATTGACGTCGTCACCCAATGGGTCACTATCACTGTCACCGATGGAGAGTCTTTCCCTTCCGCCACTCCCACCCCTACTCCTACGCCCATTCCTTCTCCTCAGCCTGCGGTCCCTGAGGCCCAGTACACTCCCACCACCACTTCTACCTCCATCATTGTGGTTCCTACTCCTAATCCTACTCCTACCCCGGTCTACGCTGCCCCTAGCACTACTCTGGTCAAGTCGGTTGCTCCCAGTTCGTCATCTCAGGCTCCCGTTGCTGAGGCCTTGCCCAACGCCGCTGCTGCCGTTGCCTCTGCGCCTGCTATTCCTCCTGCCAAGCCCACCACTTCCGCTGCCGCCGCCGTCAACCCCCCCTCCACTGGTGGCAAGCGTGGTGTCGCCTACACCGACGCCAGCAAGGTCAGCCCTTTCTTCACCGGCGCCTTCCCGAAATTCTCCTGGGCCTACAACTGGAACTCCATCGCTAGCGGCATCACTGTCTCTGGTGTCAACTTTGTCCCTATGCTCTGGGGTCCCATCGACTCCCACACCGCCAGTTGGGCTCATAACGCTGATGCTTCCATCAAAAATGGCTCTACTTGTCTCCTGAGCTTCAATGAGCCCGACATGCCTTCTCAGTCCAACGTTGACGCCGTTTCTGCCGCTGCCGCGCACGTCAAGTACATGAACCCCTACTCCAGCTTGGCCAAGATTGGAGCCCCTGCCGTCACCAACAGCAACAACGCCGGCCAGGGTGTCGACTGGCTCAGGGCTTGGGTCGATGCCTGTAAAACCGCCGGCTGCGACTTCGACTTCTGCCCCACCCACTGGTACTCCGCCGCCAGTGCTGCAGAAAGCCTCTTCAGCCACCTTGACGCGATCCACGAGGCCTGTGAGGGCAAGCCCGTCTGGTTGACCGAGTTCGCTCCCTTCGGCTCTGACGATGAGATCTCCAGCTTCGTCTCAACCAACCTCCCCAAGCTTGACAGCCTGTCGTACCTCGAACGCTACTCTTACTTCATGGCTTCCGACGGCATTCTCAACTCCGGCTCTGGCCTCAGCGCTCTTGGCCAGGTTTACGCCGCCGCCGCCTAAGCTGCTTGAAATAGGAACGGTTAATTTCTTCGATTCTGACACACAATTACTTGGGATGGCACATAGGTATTTTTGGTTCACCGGGATTTACGGGTGGACAACTTTCTGAAAGTGGCCAATCACTTTTCTTTTCTTCTACTGTACATACAGTTAACCATTTTCTCTTTTTCGGGACTTTCGCTTTTCACATTCAGGAGTATTCACTCGCTGAATATTCTACCCACTGGATGATATTTCGGGTCAGGTTTGGCTCTCAGGGTATACCCGACAATGGTGTTTGCGGACTTATTCATGAAAGGGGGAAACGGGCTCCGGGACGATCCATACGAAAACCAGAAGGATAGACTCACGAGCTACGAACACATGGAATTCCAGGCTGCATAAAGCCAAGTTATCACATCATGATCTGTCTCTCAAGTAACACTACATTACCTGCCGTGCCTAGTATGTCGTTGTGATGTGTCGCCGAGAACAAACACCCCGGAACAACTATAATGCAGCTCCAAGGTAGATAGTCTATGCGTGGCGTCTTGTTTATGGTTGCTCATGTGCTCGACAGGTCGTCCATTGGTCGTCCTCGAAACAGACGTAGAAAGCAAGGGGTTTGGCCCGAGGCAAAACGGAATATGCTCCGTTGGAGGCCACCGTCAGTCAGTCTTCTCGACCGGCACGAGTTCTATCTGGCGAACCCATACCCCAGCGGTACATTGAAGAGAGGAATTTAAAATTCGCCCGGATGTCGCAAGTCCGTGCAGCGACCGGGGCCGGGTGCCCCGCCTCATAGTTAGCTTGGCCTTGCATTGGGACCCCCCCCCCCCCAAAAGGTGTTGCGTAACTTACGTAGGTTGGAGTTATTCATGGGCAGGAAACTTTGAGCGCGGGGTTTGATGACACATGCTAGGGTAGCGCAAATATCATTACGAAGGATTGAACTTTCAAAGATGGGGGGACATGATAAGCTCTGAGGGAATCACGGCTTCTAGTGTGATTAGTCTCCAATCATGATGTCAGTTGTCCTCCAATGGGTCTATTGTTTGTGACCTTGAGATGAAGGCATATCTTTCCGGGGAGGGTATGCATTATTTGCCCTCTTTCTTTGGCACACTGCACCCCCTGCCTTACCTTTCGGAGCCGAGATGTGCCAAAGAACCGCAAAAACCTTGGTCGCCATGGTAAACGCTCATTTCAAGTGCAGAAGCGCTTGAAATGAAATGACAGTCGGCAATGAATAGTGTCTTTCAATAGTGATGGTGTGTGAGGAAAATGTGTTCTTCGGCATTTGGTTTTTGGGGAGAGAGCTCGAGAGGGACGGGGATATATCGCAATCTCCTGTCCGTCAGGTCTTGGCTTTGTGTTGTGAGTGTTTTGGGTGAGAAATTGATGGTGATGACGGTGTTTGAACGTCCGAGTAGGCGGGAAACGCAACTGCGCACCGCCGCTTCCGGCGGAGGGAAAGGTACCTGTGGGAGGACGCGTGCGTGACATCTATCCTGCGAGGCTGCGAGCTGGCCATGCCCAGGCCGACTGGGTGAAATAAGGCGGAGGAGATGCGGCAAACTGTACCGGTGATTTGAAATGCCGAAGAAAAGAGTGGGCCAAGCTTCCTGTTCCCGCTCATAATACTTTGGTTTGCTTCAAACATGATCTCTGCGTATGTGACAGCCCATGAGGGGGGGGGCCTCGGGTTCATGAGAACCACGAGGGAAAGGACGCAGAAATTGAGACGAAGATCGTGATCTACCCTTGACGGCAACGTGGCCTCGACTTTGCCATGTCCGACAAATATCACCTTTGTCTTTCTTCGCCATTGCCGAAATCGAGAAAGACCTATGCCGACTAAACCAAAATCGCCATGGTGGAGGACGGGAGAAGAGGAAAAGGAGATTGGATAGAGCGAAAAAAGAAAAAGAAAAAAGTATCAGCGCCGACGAATTGCTGCCGATGAATCGGCAACAAGGGATGACTGAACAGCGGTATCGTCGAATCATGCCGATGATGGGATGCAAGGGAAGATTTTCTACTTTGCTAGGTGTTGTTGGTGGTCGATGCTGGCGACGATGGTTTTGCGGGATACTTGGGTGGATCGGCGGGCCCTTTTTTGTGTGATTTGTGTTGGGTAGTGACGGGAGAGACGTCTTCAGGTTGAGATACACGGACGGTCTTGAGTGAGCAATGCAGATGCAGATACTCGAGCACAACTCTCTTCGCGATGGGCAAAAACACAGTTGACCATTTGGAAATTCACGTTTCAAAATGTGTCCCAGAGGCTGTCCACACACACAAGCGTGCAGCTTCAAATACTTGAGCAGTCACAGTATCGCGTCAACATGATTACGATCATCATTTAACAGACGACAAGCAGGTTGGTATGTGTCGAACGAGGCTGTGCTCAAGAAGATGCCTTCCACAAGACACTTGCACAGAAAACGGCAGCACAAGATCGCAAGCGCGGGGGCTTTGTGGAGAGCAGGACCGGTTATCGCCGTCTTTTCACCCTTGCCGTGAACCGAACAACGTAACCCCAGGAGGCCCAGAAGATGAAATAGGGGGCAGGGGAGGGGAGAGTTTCTAAAACTTCTGAGAGAAAAACTGCCCAAAACGGGCAGCATAGGTTTTGGGGGAGATTGGAAGGGTAGAAAGTCTCCCGGCTTCGACTTCCGGACGCACAAACTTCGTTCCAATCATCAGACCAAAACAAAACATTAGAAATATAAACCCTTACTCTTGTGATGTCAGAATCAGTCCAAGGGTGACAAGGATGTTGGGTTGTTTTGTCAGGAATATGTGGCTTGGTTATGGCTGGACTGCTATCGAGGCAGATCTGGACGTGGTTATCATAGGCTTCAAGGATTAATTGAGGAAGAGGGGAGGGATTGGACCTATGGCGAGATGGGACGAGAGCAGAGGACAGTATGGGATGTTGTAAGTGGCATTCTAGCATGAGTCGTCGAGGTCAAACAGTGAACGGTTTACGCAAAGTACCGCTTTCGCCGTTTGCTTAGGCCCCTTTTGGGTAAAAGCCAAAGGTACGTTGTTCGAGGACGGGTAGAGGCTGAACCGTTGCGGGGAACGGGTGCGGATACCTTGTCTTGCAACCGAACCGAGTCGGCCGCTTGGTGGATTCCATCTCTCGGCCCCCTCCGTGATGTGGGGATAGACCCGGCGGTAGAGAGTGGGGTCTGAGTGAAGGGTTCCCGTCCATCTTTACCCCCTCAAGTATGCCATCCGGCCATGTTTTCTCTATTTTCTTTTTTCCCGCCCATGTGGGAAACCAAGCGGTAGTTGAGCCTGGAAGCTTTGGCGGATAGATGGGCGAGACAAACAAAACGCGGAGAAGATGAGGGCTTTGGAATTGTAGATCGAGAAGTACAGACAGGGTGTACCCTTTTCTTCCAATTTGGGGTTTGTCGGTGGTAGTGTTGGAGTTGAGAAAGGTCCAATAAGGCGGAGAGAGAAGGGCCCCAGCAATTGCACGTGTATGAGGTGAGGGAGATGCCTCGTGGAAGAGTTCCCCTACACATGTCACGGTAAGCTGACCAGACGTACCCTCGTCTGCGACCTGCAATCGCAGTCGGTTTCCCGTCCTATCTTGTGATGTTCCTATGCCTTCCAAAGCCTGTCGTTTATCTCTGGTAACTCTCAGCGCTTATGCCACCATGCGAGATGTTCTAGAACAACTCCGAGGCGGTGTGAAGTGGACATGACTATAGCTTCGTGGCAATCAGTGAGAGGGAGTTACACTTTGCCCTCCGTTCTTCAGCCAGTCATTTGGCTCTAGCGGAACGCAAGGCAACGGGTCTCGATCTCTGAACGGCCAGCCGTATACAGTTGCACACGTGGACGAGGCGGTCTACTTGAGCCCAGCACGTACAAGGTGGGTTGCGTTGCATACCTTAGATCTGGCCCCCTATTTTCTTCGGTATCTGAGATCTTGTCCCAATCTCAACTTCGCTTGCCCCTCCACCACCATCAGTCCCGCTTTCCGTGAACAAAGCGTCTCTTTGGTGTTTCTCTCTTTGCCCGAATCGTCTACTACCCTCGGTATAAGACCCTACAATCAGTCCGTAACCTTTGGCTTCTCGACTTTATCCCAGAGCAGTGCAAGCCCTAAACTATTCCACGTATTATTGGGAATTGCACTACGTCATACCGCATGTGCGAGATACGATATGCCCATTGGAGCGCCATCCCATGCACCTCTCAACTCTGTCCCATCTTTAATTTCCCCGATACTCCCTTCCCTCTCGCACTCGTCTCGTGCTGCTGCCCCATATCCGTTCACCTCAATGCTGTCTAGCTTGCTCTTCACGTGGGTGAGTGGTGAGTTCGTAATGATATCACAAGAATCGCAGTTGGCTCAAAAGTCACTGCCCAGCGCCACCCCCAAGAAAACGCAGTGAGCCAAAAGTAGAAGAGGGGAAAATATCAGAAATAAAATTAGAGGCAAGGCCTGGAAATCGTATCCCTTCATGTTCGTCCTTCTCAACACTGGACCACGAGGCAAAATCTATTTCTACACACTTCCTTGGTTTCCGACGAGAGCGTGCAACAAGCCAAACACGGGCCCCGCTATCCGTACTTTGTGAAGAGAAAAATTCCAAAAAATTCGAGGGAGTTCGTAAAGACGCATACCGAATTATCGAATAGCAATCAGCGCTGCGGGCGCAGGTAGTATGGATAGAATTTGCGAAGATTGGGCGAAGATTCAACACTGACACTTTCGAATTGGCACCCGACTCTCGCGCTTGCAAAGCCTGCCATTGCCATGGTCGGAGAAATAAAAAACATCTCATCTTTTTTACCTCTTATTTTTTTTTAAACTTTTCTATGCTAGGTATGCAGAGGGACTTTGCGCGCCAAGACTTTGAGACACAAGCATGGTTCATAGGTGAACGGGAAGGACGTTCCCCCTCGGTGCTGTGCTACGTTGCTCTTTGCGCACGTCGCAGAGGACCTTGCCGCGTTAATGCTGGACAGCGGTAACCTAGTTAAAAGAAAAAGTCCGTTGCGGTTCAGGAGTCTAAATCATCCAATCTGTGCAGCCGCGAGAGCCAGGCGATGCCTCTTGCGTTTTGGCGTACAGCGTAGCGCAGCGACGGAGCAGAACTCTGGGGGAGCTTAGCAGGGTGGTAGGGTTTGCAACGCAAGTAGGGTTTGTTCTCTTCAGACCACGGCGTATGGGACTTTGGAAATGAATGTAGGGGGTCGCAAGGAATAGCATACTTCCGAATCCAATCATCCAGAGGCAGGAAACCAACTCTATTGACCTCTGTTGACTTGAATGGAAGACAGGACAGCTCAGCTCTGTCCACACAAAGGAGCCCCCTCCGAGGACTTCGACTATCGATCATGGATGATGCCTTTTCCGCAGGACCCTCATATCCCCTCGACGGAAAATTCCATGCTGCGACTAGGTCGTCAGCAGAGAAAAAGTAAAAGAGGGGCCCTCAAGTAGTGGAACACGGCGTGGAAGAAGCCAAGACGACAAGCCTTCCCGGTCCTTTGATAGAGCCGTGGTTTACATGACTTATGGGGCCCTGCCCAAACAAGATCTCGATAATAGGCTTAAGGGATCATGATTCTCTGACGGATCGGTTCTAGACGAGCGCAGCGGCCGCAGGTCTAGCTTGTGCGGTCGGGACAGCATTGGAGGAGCTTTGTCCTATCTTGCCTTTGCTGCACACAGCCAAACCAATCTTTGACGGAATCCCGAGTCTCAGCGCCCTTTTCAAACATGTCAAGGATGGGGGAAGAGGGGGGAGGCAACGGGTACGACCAGGGAGATCCCACGTGTCGGAGTCCCCTAGCCAAGTCAAACCCACCCCAGAACAAAACGCACCGCGCGCATGATCTCTCTCCAAGAAGGGAAGATGGATGAGGCCATCAAACGGAGTAAGACTCCGAGGTTCTCATAGTCCAACCATATGTTGTGACCTGCCCTCGCACGCGAGAGACCGGGAGACCGTCTGGAGCTACAATCTTACACACCCACGCCCTCAGAGTAGAAGAGTAGCAAGAACGAAACCAACATGGGACCAAGAAGGCGACATTCCGACGCCCACGCGCTCTGCGCACTTGTAATTTCCGTCTTGAGTTGACGCCTTCCCTGAATCGTTTCCTTCGGGGCTTGTGTGACACAAAACACATGGCGGTCAGGCATCTCGGACGCAAAAAAATGGTCGGTTACCCACCGGGTACCAAACCCCAAGGTTTTCACTAGAACGGCCGTAGAAGCCTGTTCGGCAGATTTGCGGTGTACCTCGAAAGAGAGATAGCCGACCGCCAAATCCCGCCAATCACTCACAACAAGCTAGATCGTGCCGAGAACAACGTGGCAGACACGGGGGATTAAGCGGTGGCGAATCTGCAAGAGGTACCTTACCTCGATCTCCAGATTGCTCTGTGACGGACAAGATGTGAGCTTCCCCCCACCCCCTGTCCGTGCACGGGCGCGCGACCGGGTCGGTGTCGCGGGAGTTTTGGTGGTTTCAACTCTTATAGCGACCCCCGTACGCCAAACACATACCCTCTTCGACGACTCGACGATCTTCAGTCGTGATAGTCCGCCGTTCCCCCCACCTTTGCTGCGCGCGGTCTTGCAAAGCACTCCAGGACTTTAGGGAAGCAGGCGCC
>NW_019173162.1:0-57342 GCF_001831195.1 Colletotrichum orchidophilum | reverse complement strand
ATTGTCGAATTGCTCAGACAGCTAGCTACCGGGCAGCTGCTGGAACCCTTGCGAACATGAACCCGAATAAAACCCGGAAGAAAGGAGTCACGGGCCCTTTTTTTTTTTTTCTTAGATCGTCTGGAGATTTGATGTGTAAATCCTCTCCGTGGTCTCAACATCTGCGCCTTGCCTTGCCCCGACACAGATTGCCCTGACATTTATCCCGCTTGGGCCAGCGTAACACTTTCCAAGGTGTCCCGAAACTGGCTTAGGAACTTGAGATGGATTGGGCAGAGCTTCCAACGCGAAAAACTGCCCGTATAAGCTTCGAGCTGGCTTCAATCCCGTCCGGTTGGTCGAATGACAGCTAGCAGATGATAGGATGCCCCTTGGGAAGGAGTCCGCTGAAAAGGTGCGAGTGCAGGGCAATCTAAGTTACTTTGTTCCAAGCCACATTAAATCAAATCTCTGGCTCGATACTAGGTTTCCTCGTTGCATCACATCTGGTGGTCTCCCTCGCCTTAGGTACAAGGTAGGCACTCCCTACTTCCGCTCCTGAGCAGGACAACTGATGTACAACATTACTCTGTATTCATCCCTCCCATCAACTTTCAAGCCATGCATCCTCATCTACTTGAGGTAAGCACGGTAAGGTACCTAGGGTAAGAGTTTCTCTCCCTGATGTTTGCGCGTCTCCTTTTCTTATGCATCTCCTTGTATCGCAGGCACCATTCATCAGGTAGTACCTAATCATTACATGATCTCAAGCTCCCGACTCTGCACAAGCAATTCACCCGCCCTGCCAATTTCGTATTACATTCCATCCGCCCAACACTTGCCCCCTAAGGCACCTCATCATCTCCCCCGTATTGCATGCCTGGGTACGGATACCTTGGGGTAGTCCTTAGATACGCCTGCTCCATGCTGGGCCCACCATAGCTCTAACTAACCACCACTCATTTGGCCTGCTCATCTTGGACCTCTGTTGCATCCATCCCCAAACCGTCAGGAAAGTTAGCCTCCGTTGGCTGATTTACCCTTCACAACTACGGAATTGGGGGCTTGACGCGCACCCGCTCCTGACATCCGCAGCGGCCGCGACGCCCGTATTACTTTAAATTCGGACCTGGTCCACAACACGACAACACCCCCCTGCCCAGAGGCAAGCCGCCCACCCTGCTCTTGGCAGCGCAAGCAGCTAGCAGTGCCGTGTTGCGTCGGCCCCTTCAAATGGCCCAGACGTCAGGCTCAACGACATCGTCGCACAATTTATCGCCCTCACACCTTCACCTTTTCCCTTCGCCGTACGACCGCGACTACTACTACGACGATCATTCGGGCGCAAAATCGACATTGATACGGACGCCCTCGACATCTTCCAGCGGCAACAACGACGACAAAGGCGCCAACGAGCTAGATGACGTCGACTTTCCCTTCGTAATTCGCAAACCGCCAGAAGCGCATCAAGAAGGGGACACGAAGCTCATTGGCCTTGGCGATTTCGCCAGCCACCAGACGGATAGATTCAGTGGCCGCCAGAGCGACGACGGTTACGGCCACCCTGAAGACGACGACGCTCTCGTGGTAGAGCAAGATCCCGCAGGGATGTCTAGCTGGGCGGGACAGCCCTCCATCAGGGGGAGCTCCGAGGCCATGCGAATGATCCTGTTGACTTTCAACACCCTGGGTATCACGTACGTTTGCAATCCGACGTTTGCCAATGGATCTGCCTTGCTAATCTGGGCCCGAATGCAGCTTCACGTGGGGAATTGAGATGACTTGTATGTCGCCGCACATCATCTGCTACTGGTCTTTTCATACTGATAAATCCTGACAATAGATTGTACACCATACTTATTGAACCTCGGTCTCACAAAGAGCAACACTTCGCTGGTGTGGATCGCTGGACCATTATCGGGACTCGTAGTCCAACCTATTGTGGGAGCGATAGCGGACGAATCCAAGTCGAAATGGGGCAGACGGCGACCGTTCATCGTGATAGGATCAATCATTGTCGCAACCAGCCTGCTGACCTTGGGCTTCACAAAAGAGATCGTGGAGTTCTTCGTCTCGGACAAGGAGACTGCCCGGATCTTCACCATCATCCTAGCAGTGTTGGCCATTTACTCCGTGGATTTCGCCATCAATGCTGGTGCGATTCATAAGCCTGCGCGCAAGCCCCTCGTTGTTCCAAAACTAATTTTTGGCACAGTCATGTCTTGCGCAAGAAGCTTGATCGTCGATACCCTTCCGATTGCGAAGCAACAGACCGGCGCCGCGTGGTGTAAGTGAAGCTAAGACGCGCATCATCCCCACAGGTTGCATGCCGTCCGCTAATCCCCACATAGCTAGCAGGATGTCCGCCATTGGGCACATGCTGGGTTATGGAGCTGGCGCCATCGACCTAGTCGGCATTTTTGGAACGGCAACGGGCGACTCGCAATTCAAGCAGCTCACCCTCATCGCCACGTTTTTGATGGTATTTTGCTCTGGCGTGACCTGCTGGGCCGTTACCGAGCGGGTCCTGGTGTCGACGAGACACGACCCCCGCAAGGCCACCGGGCGGTTCAAGGTTTTCCGCCAGATCTGGTCGACGCTGCTCCATCTCCCCCCCCGGATCCAGGCCATCTGCTGGGCCCAGTTCTGGTCCTGGATCGGCTGGTTCCCGTTCTTATTCTACAGCACGACGTGGGTTGGCGAGACGTACTTCCGATACGACGCTCCCGCAGAGGGCAAGGACTCCAAAGATGCCCTCGGCGACATTGGCCGCATCGGCAGTCTGGCGCTGGTCATCTACTCAACCATCACCTTCATCGGCGCCTGGTTCCTGCCCATGGTCGTCAAATCGCCAGACGACGATCACTTCACGGCCCGACCACCGCAGACCATCGCGCCGATCCTGGAGAGATTCAACAAGAACAAGCCCGATCTCATGACCGCCTGGATATGCGGCCACCTTATGTTCGCCGCGGCCATGTTCCTCGCCCCCTTTGCGCAGAGCTTCCGCTTCGCAACGTTTCTCGTCGCCTTCTGCGGCTTCTCCTGGACGATCGCCATGTGGGCGCCGACGACCTTCCTCGGCGTAGAAGTCAACAAGCTCAGCGGGGCCCGCGAAGGAGGGGGAAGCGGGACGGCGGCCTACCGCCGCCTGTCAAACGACTCCAACATTGAACTGCCCACGCTCGGCCACGACCAGCCGCTCCACCTGGAACACGGCCCGGACGAAGGCGGTCAGCAGACGACATCGTCTACCGGCGAGCTGTCGGGCATCTACTTTGGCATCCTCAACATCTACACGACCCTGCCGCAGTTCATCGGCACCTTTATCAGCACCATTGTCTTTACAATTCTAGAGCCGGGCAAGAGCCCCGAGCTCTCGGACGCAGCCAAACACGAGCAGCACAACACCGACGCACCCAACGCCATTGCCGTATGTCTGTTTATCGGTGCCATGTGCGCGGTGGTGGCCGCGTTCGCCACGCGGAAGCTAAAGTATCTCTGAGCCGGCTGTGCGAAGAAGAAGAAAAAGCCGCTGCGCATTTCACTGTTGTAAAGTATTGGCAACGCAGCATGGGGACATCGGATGGCGTTTAGGGAAGGGGGAGTGTACTATTCTTCAAATTAGACCGTGTCTGGGTTAGACCGTAGAAGGCTTTTGGTTTCATTTAGGGAATCTCGAAGAACGGCACATCTCGAGCCTGCTGGCTCTTGCTGGATGCAGGGGACCTATGTTTAAGCCCATGTCGGAGTGCATGTAGGATGAACATAGTCAAGTCACAGGTGAATAGCAACATTCCTGGTGTGAAATCGCTATCTTCGTAAGCATTTGTACGTGGAGCTGCTCTCAATGGAGCATGCTGCTAGGGCCCTATGTACATGTCCGGTTCGTACAGTAGTAGTAGCGCATGTGTCGACGCTTGCTCAAGGGTATCTCAAATCTCTCGTCGCGCGGATGCGTCCCGAACATCTGTCTCCCCCCTCCCTTTACATTTCTTCCTCCTCCGGTGTCGTAGAGTATCCTAGTGACGTGCATCGCTCGACGAGTAGTATCGGTTAAGCGCATCGTCCTTGTCGTTTACGTTCCGTACGTCGTCGCGCCTCGGCATTCATTCATTTGTCCTTTTCGTTCTCGTTCTCCGAAACCTTCTCCCACTCATCCTCAGTGCTCACGCTCGACTGCGTGCCCCCATTCGTGGCTTCCTCAGCCCCGGACTCGGCAGCGGCGGAAACGGCGGTGCGACGCTTCAAGTCGGCCGGCCGCTGCTGCTCGGCTGCCGTCTCGACCTGGCTACTGCCGCCCAAGACGGTCTTCCTCCCGCGAGCGCCACTCCTACTCCCGCCCACGACGGCGCCGCCCTCGACCTCGGTATCGCTATCATCCGTTCCTTGGGTATTGCCGCCGCCGAGCGCTGCCGCCGTGTTGCCTCCTCCTCCCCCTCCGCCGGTGGATGCATCGGTGCCGCTACCGAGGCGCGCCTTTTTGGCCTCCTGCTCCGCGTGGATCGCCAGCTCGGTGACAAACCAGTTGATGGCGTACCACAGGCCTGCGCTGAGGAAGGAGAGGATGACAAAGTGGATGCTCCAGGTGGCGAGGAGGAGGACGCCGAGGAGGAGCTGGAGGGCGGCAAAGGTCGCGTTGGTGGCGCGGAGGAGGGTCGGTGTCGGGCCTGGGGTGAAGATTGAGTCCCAGAGGTTGGTGACGAAGGCCGCCATGATTGATGTGTGTGGGTTGCTGTGTGCGGGGAGGGGTTGATTCGGGTGTCTGTGTTGTGGATAGTGTTTGTGAACGTATTCGTCGTTTGGCCGATGGAGGCTTGTTTTCGTTTACGGTCAACCGTGTATTCGGTATCGTGGAGGTGATGCGCGATCTGATAGAGTAGGTGCTGCTGGGCGCGGTGTTGTTCGTGCCGGGTCGAAGTGGATATGAGGCTTTGTGGTGGAGTATTCGGCTTGGGGGAGGGAGTTTGGAGGGGTAGGCTCCGGTATCGTCTAGTTTATGGGAGCCGCAAAGATGACAAGGTGATGTATTTTGTTTCTTTTCCAAAAGCAAGACGGCGTTGGCGACGGCTTTTGACGATGATGCTGTTGTTTCGTTTGGATCCGCAATCAGACGGCAGAATCAAGGCGGCAGGAGCGCAAAATAAATAGCGTTTCTGGGTTGAGCAACGACTGGGCTGAGGGAGGGGGGCAGGAGAGAGGGGTCCTGTCCGGCTGGTTAGGAAGGTTAGGGAAGGTTGCAGGCGAGGTAAGGTAGGTGCAGGCGGGTTGTGGCGGTGGTTGGGAGAAGGAGGGGAGGGGAGGGGAGCGTCGAGAAAATGTACCATTTTTGGACCAACGGCAAGCCAGACGAGACACGGTATTATCTTTCGTTCTCTTTCCCTCTCGGTATATCTCTATCTCAGGGGTGGCTGCAACGTGGTCAGTCGGTGACTAGCAAATCAGAACAGGTGGCACATCAGAGAGAAAGAGGTGACGGTGACCCCGCGATAGTTAACACGAGCGTCAGTCGATGGTTACAGAACTGACTGTGGGTACCTAAGGTAGGGAGAGACGAGACAGGTGCAATCGGATACAGGCGCTCCTTGCTAAGGTAGAGTCATAGGGTTGCCTGTTAGGCAGGCAGCCAGGTTTCCTCTCCCGGTGTGGTCACTAATTGCCAAAGTCAAAGAAGACAAAAATGCCAGCAAGGAAAACGGAGGCGCCGGTCACAGCACGCAGCCCCTCGAAACTGGTTCTTGGGCTGTTTCTATATGACAGCAATGGAACGGCGGGAGGCCGGAATGACCTCTCCATGGCTCGGGAAACGTCACTGTCGCGGTTCTTTTTTCTTGAGGTCGTGGGGTCTTGGGGTCGTGACCTCTCTAAAGCAAAGCTTCAAATGAGCCGAGGCGAGGCGAAGGGGACCTGCTGACCAGCTTGTTGCGGCCGGCCGAAGACGCATTCCGGCGAGGAGCATACTCGGTGGTATTTGACTTGGTGTTGACCACGTATTGTTAACACATACAGTCAACGTCATCGTTTGGTCTGATATCGATGCTTGATTTGCTTGCCTTCTGCAGGCTGCCGTACAATTAGATCTTCCTCAACGGATGTGGGTCAGTCGTCGGTGAGAACCTTTGCCGGATTTCGGTTTCATTCTCAGCCAGGTACCAAGAGCAATACTCGGGAGTCAATGCGGCCGGCCATCAGAAGAGCTCCCGTTACTTGCTTTACCTTACCTTGCCACGCCTGCCTTGGAATCTTACATAGACAACGCCCCCACAGTATTCCCCTTGGATGCCAACTGAATATGGATAGCACGCAGATCATGCAGACAAGCTTCAGTCATCATCGTCAGTGCTGCCGGGGCCAACCAAGCAGGAGCTGCATCTTGCAGCGCAATCGAAGCTGCTGAGGATCCAGGACTCGGGCGTCATGGCTTGACTGAGATAAAGCAAAGTTGAGCTGATTCAAGTCGAGCTGAGTTGGGTTGGGTCCCAAATTGGGTGAACCGAGAGCAGCGCCATTCCTTACATGGATCATCGGCCATCTCAGACCAGCGGAAAGGAACAAGATAGAAAGACCAACTCGGTGAGCATACATCTGTTTCTATGTATTGCCTCCTGAAAACGAGGGGAGAATGATACGGCGTGAGGGGCTAGGAATTGTTTGTCGTTATTGCGGTATGTATGCGTGCCTTTCTCCGCAAATTTGAGCTTGCATATAATCCATCTTGTTCGCATGACAGGCCTGTCTGTGTGAGATGCACTTCGTAAGCCGTCTCAAAGATAGCAGGTCCAACAAGTGAAATGCCCTTGCCGGCCAACATTAGGAACCAAACGTTGCAAGATGATCCCGGGGTTCCGCCCCCAAATCTGGAATTGAAGATGTGGGACCGAACAGTTATGGGACTCGACGAATATACCATACCCCTAGCAACTTCTCTAAATCCGAGCTGCTGCTGGGTAGCTCTGATTTGGAAGTACCTACCCACCTACCCTACCCTACGTACGTACCTACCTTCCTTAGGGCACTTATCTCGGGTGCAACACCTTCCTTGTCTTCACTTGCCAAAGACTTCATTCACCCTGAACAATCAAGAAGGAGAATCCCGGCAAGGCGACTTTCCTCAAGTCTGACTATCGCTCTCAGTCGCCAATCAGATTGGGAAACAGCTCAATTGGGGTCGGAGAAGTCGGAGTTTTTGACCCCAACACCCAGAGACAAGCCGCAAGGCTAGCAACTGCAAGAGGTACCTCACCTCAGCAATATCCGGGGAACGTGTGACCGGACCACCCACCTTAGCGCAGAGCACTTTGGGAAAGACCTTGGCCAAGCTGGTCCACCACCGGATCGACGACTGACGACTGCACCGACGACCAACGCACCACCACCTCAACTACCATTTACCGCTGTCACCGTCGCCGTCGCCTTCGCCGCTACCTCCTCACCACAGAGCCACAGCCGCAACGAACGAAATTTCATGACACCCATGTCGGCCTTTTTCTGACATGACATGATTGGCCTCGCTCGACCTCTGTTGTCGTCAGGCATTCTTTGAATTCCGCCAACACAGCGTTCCGAAATATCTTCTTTCACTCCGGTATTTCCTTTAGTCCATTCTACCACACTGTTCTCTGAGCCATCCGCGGGTTCAGGAAAAAAAAAAAAAAAAAAAGACAAGTGACCAACAGGCCTTCCACATCCGAGCCCAGACACCCCCGATCGTTTCTTCTGACGACTCACTTCCCACCCCGAGATCTCAGCATATTGCGCAAGTGGGAGGAGGAAAGAACCACGCCATTGCAGCGATAACCTACAATATTAATCCGCCACCGCCGCCGTCGCGATCCGAAGCATGCGCTGAGGCCCCTCGCGATCATGGCCCCAGCCCTGCATACCAGCGACTCTACGACCCATCAAGCCGCCGAGCCGCATCCGAACGAGGTCGAGCTTCCCTACCACAACGACGTGCCAGGCCACCCAGCTTCCGTCGATCACGATGGCATCTCCGATGCTTCGGTAGCTTCGGTAGACCCCTCTGTGGTCATGCGCAAGCTTATGAAGGGCAAGGATAAGGAATGGGATGCTGTCGCGCCCAGCAAGTCGGGCAAGAAGCTGACCCTTCTCGAGCTGCCGGTGGACATCTTGCGCTTGATTATTAAGGAGGCAAGTTGGGCTGCTGCCGAACATGTTGTTCTTTTTGCCGTACTAACCTTTGCGCTTTCCAGATTACGCACACGAATGATCTTACCTCGCTCGCCTTGACCAACTCGAACCTCCACAATCTCGCGATCCCTCACATCTACTCGAGATTCGACATTGTCTGGCCCGATGCCACCCAGATGACCACGTCCGACTCCAAGAGCGTGGATGCCCTTACCTATGGTCTTTCTACGATCTGCCTCGGCAGCTCCTTTGCTCATCGCACCCGCAAGATGCTCTACCCGGGGTACACACCTAGCTACGGTACCAACGTTCGGAGACAGAAGAACGACTATGCCAAATATACGAAGAAATTCTCGCTGGGCAACGGTCCGCAAGATTGGGTGGCGGAATACATGATTTCCAAGGAGAGCGGCAAGATGCTAGGCACGCTTGTCGCTCTAGCTGTGGAGAAGATGGTCAACCTGGAGTCCTTTGTCTGGGATATGCCGACTGGTGTGCTCTCCGAAATCTTCATGGCTCTGGCCTCCATTCCGGAACAGAGCTCAGACGGCGAGTCGAAGCTCGAAAAGGTTTGGGTGAGATGGCATGACAATTCCGACGGTTCCAGTCCGTCACCATCGTCAAGTCCGCCTCCCCCGATCCCGTCCACCCTACCGGCCGGCAGCAACCTCACCACAGTCGGCATCTTGATTCCTTCGGACGCTGCCCATCCGGCACCGCGGGGCGCGATACCGTACGCGGAAACCCAAATCGAATTTCCTACCTTTAGCGTCTTGCCTCCGCTCAAGAGTTTGACTGTTCTAGATATCGACGAACTTGCTTACCTAGACGAGATGGCCATGGCGATCGAAAGATCACGAGACCGCCTCCAGGAACTCCGCGTCGGTATATCCTCAAGGGCCGTCTTCAAGGACTTTGTCCAGGCCTGGGATGGGCCCGACCTGCAGCAAATTGATAGGGATGCCAGATGGCCTGGTGAGAGCTCCATTGGCGAGAGAAGGCTTGGCGGGGTTCTAGGAGTGCTTGTCGGTCGTATCTATGATATCCGCCGCAAGACGTCTTCGAAATCGAAAGAAAAGGCTCCTATGGTATCGACGCAAGCGATTCTGGAGACCACGGAGACCTCAAATAGCGTAGGACAACCCAACACGAACGAGCCAGACGCCATGGAAGTAGATGGCCCAATTGAGTCGCTCTCAATCGATGCCGCGGCTCATCCAACGGAAACAGCTCATGTTACAGGCGCAAATAGCCAAGCACATCATGAGGAAAAGTCACAGCCTGCGAAAGATCAAGCGACCAGCGACGGGGACATCGTGGATACACCTTTGGGTGTGACGAGAAAGAGGCTGGACGGCAAACTCAAGCTACGCTCGCTCGAGCTCGAAAGAGTTCCGCTGTCAATTCAAGTATTCAGTCAGGCCTTCGACTGGACTGTCTTGACCACATTGACCATACTCGAGTGTTCCCAGCACGATAGTCTCTGGAAGGCATTGCGAAAGCAATTTGCCCCCACTCCGGTTGTCAGGCTCGGATCTCATCAACACCAGGTCAGCTCTAAGCAAGTTTTGGAATACCATCTCAGTCTCAAGAGCATTCACACGGATGTCACCTCGGCGGCTTTGATTAGCTTTCTCAGAGATACTCTGGCACCTAACAGTCTGGAGGTTCTCTTCTTGCAGGATCGCAGACGGGCCAGTGGGCCGCCAGCCGTGACCATAGATCAGATCTTTAAGGGAATCATCAGAAAGCATCGAGCGAGCTTGCAAAAGGTTCTTCTGGACAGTTCAGACCGGAAGCGTAGCAATAACAACCCGTCGACAGACACCGCTCGCTGGCGCAACTGGGTGCTGCCGACAGACATGTTACTTTACATGACGAGTGGACGCATGGTGGGCCTCAGGGAACTGGCCATTTCCTTGCACTTCAAAGACTGGGTAAGTCGTTGTCCTATTATTCTTTGTTCGCATACCTCAAAGCCAGTGAATTCATGTTCCCCAATATCGCTGGTTTGTCCAGCAGCAAACCACGGCCCTGGCAACCTTTGTCAGCTTTCCGAAGAACCAGCATGGCAATGGCTTTCAATGCTGACCATGAGTACAGCACACGTTCCTTCAGCGCTTGCCCAACACTCCTCAACTGCGATCCCTCAACCTGCAGCATATTGCCGACCATATACTCGGCAACTTTGATCCGCGGGAGTTGGCGTTGCAGATGGTGGATATTATCACCCTCCGCCCTGATATCCAACTTTGTTATGTGGGAATTTCCACCAAATGCTTTGAGATCTTGGAGAGCAAGCCAGCAGAAGAAGGTGGTGCTTCGACCACGAGTGTCACCGCTGATCAGGGTGTAGTGGGTCACGAATCTGGAGTCGACGGCGAAGACGACGATGAGGACGATGAGGTCGCTACGGACGACGACGACGACGACACGGCGAGTCAGGTGGATGAAGATACCTCCGAAGAGGAGACTGATGATACCCCGGGGAATGCAGTACATGCAGATGACTCGCAGTCGGAGGCGTCTGCGGCGCAGGATTCAGACGACGATGAATCGATGCGAGATGCCGACTACGGCAACTCGCGTCCACGTCTCCGACTTCGCGAAATTCTCTTTTATGACGACAAGGTCGCCATCTTCAAGGCTCGGCACGGCAAACTGTGAGAGAGTCTTTGAAATCGAGCTAGGGGAGAAGCGGTCCAGGGGGGGACGAAGTTCGCCAGAGCAAGCAAGTATGTGAGGCGGGTTTTTGAATGCCAGCCAGGTAAAACTTGCATACAAAAGAGGCATATGCAGACAGCTCAGCGAGACGGTTGAATACCAAGGCGAAGAAGGGTTTGCAAAGTACGTTATCATTAGGTTTTGGGGCAACCCCTTTTCTCCCCCCGCCCAGGTGGACTAGCCCAGCCGTCTTTTCCTTTACATCCATCAATTGATATCCCCCTCCTTGCTGAATAGCAGCACAGGGAGCATTGTTAATTCCATCTTTTCCGGATCCTCTTCCGTGGCCCACACTCGCTTGTTCATTGTTTTCATCCGTTCCGGCAGAGTTTGCCTGGTGCCTTGGTAAGATGGGTTGGAATGAATGGATGCTTCTCATCCTCTTTTCAAGTCCCGGCACAGAGGCTTCATATCAAAGGTTGGATGACATGGCTTTCCCATCTATCCATCACACTGAGCCGTCTAGTGGCTGAATCTGCAAGCGGTTATGGTTCTTTGATACAGGACACTCTGCAGCAGTGATCCCCCTCCGCCCCCCCTCCCTTCCCCTGCCGCACACGCAGGTCTGGACTTTTTCAAGGAGCATTCATTATACAGGACTCTTTACTAATCTAACTTGAGGTAAGAGCGACGCGGGCTAGACCAGAATTGTTAGGTTTCATGATTTGGGACAATTGAGACGTTACCTCCAAACCCCCCTCTTTTTCTTTTGCCCTGCCTACCGCGCCGACTGGCGGCGTCTATTTTTTGCCTTGGAAGGATGGATATGTGCATCAAAGAGACGAGGTAGGCGCAGAGATAGGGCGACAGGGGAGAGGGGTAGGTGGGTGTATGGATGGGTTACGGTAGGAGTTTGGGAGAGAGAGGAGATGAGTGTGTTGCTTGTTACTTGCACCCTTCAAATGTTCGACGTATATGACAGGCACAGTAGACGCAGGAGACCTTGCACTGCTAGCCGCTTCGTGCCTGCGGGAAAGGGAAGCTAGGAAGCCACCACCATCGCCAGGAGGTCTGTTTGAGAGGGGTGATTCGTCCTTCTGTGCCGTAGCGTAAGGCGTAGGTACTCCCGCATCCAGGAAGGGGGGTTGGGATAGGGGAGAAGGGGATGGAGGAGGGTATCCAAGAGGCACGTTGGCGGGGGGTGGTGTTTATTTCTCCAGGTCCAAGACGAAGCTTTTCGTCGGTATCTCGTTACGCGGTTAAAATGAGATCTTGGCTGTGTTGGAGTGTGTTGGCAGGATCTACTACATTCGTGTTTATGCGCTTGTACCGCCGCCCCTTCCCCACCCAACTAGATGTCTTTGCCTTTGCCTTTGCCTTTGCCTTTTCCCTTGCCATTGGGCCTTTCTTTCTTGGATTCACTTTGAGTTTGTAATAGCTCTGGAGAGTGGAACTACCACGAGTCCCCAAGAGTCCAGAAGAAGAGCTCTGACTGGTCTGATGGAGTAAAGTGTGGGAGGGCGTGATGGGTATCCACGGAACTTGTCCTGCTGTCACCACACCCTTGCCCCCCTCTCCTCCTAGCCATGGTCCTATGTACTCCTCGTCCAACTCCGCTCTCTCCTTGTAATCCTTAGCCCGGCTCATGTAAGTGTACAAAGCTGTTGAGGAGAAAAAGTACTGCGTCTAGGCTTGATCGAGAAGGGGGAGACAGACGTACATCGATATGCGGTGGGAACCCCTTTCCCCGGCCGCCCTTCTTCCCGCAGAATCCGCAGAAAACCGGCGAGTCGAAAGGGAAGGTAGGCACCGATGTGAAGTAGGAGGCGAATTAGAAGACCGAAATGAAGCAGATCTCTTCTGTTCAAAGAGTTTTCTGAGCCCTCTTCATCCACAGCCCCCGGCCTCGGTGGCTTCGTTGTTGGTGTGTTCATGTGTACTGTCCTCTTGCATAGGACTCTCTGCGACAAGCGGGGTCCAGTTGATGATAGAGCTCTAGGTAATGGTACAACACGTAGACCCTTCAACAAGCTTGTTCATTCTCAGACCTGGAGATGGGGGAAAGAGAGAGAAAGAGAGAGAGAGGAAGAGAGAGAGGTGGCGGGTGGAGGCAGCGGCGGCGGCGGCGGCGGTGGTGGTGGTGGTGGACATGGGGGCTTGTGCACTACGGCAGGATGGAGGAAGAAGCAGGGAAGAAGCAGGTCAAGATGGCTGCGTGGGGGATAGTGGCATAGAGAGAGGAAGGGAAGAGAGAGAGAGAGTCAAGCGGGAGGATCGAGATCCTTGTTTTTTCCACTGAGGCATGGCGGAAGGAAGCCCAAGTGGGATGGGATGGGATGGGAATGTGCTTGAGGAGAAGGGGGAGCGATGTTGGGGTGATGAACAAAACTCCCCTTCCTGTCTATCTGTCTCTCTCTGCTCGTGTACTTTGCCCGTCTTCTTCTTGAGGGTAGCGTGTGTACGAGGTATATCGATATAGAACGTAGTTTGGAACCCAAGGCTCGTGTAGGCGAGTCAGCGAAAGGATGAAAGTCCACGACTAACTTGTTGGGTGCGGCGGAGGTCGTCCGACGAAAAGAGCAAATACTCGGACGAAGAGTTCAATCTCGTTTACAGCTCAACAGGGAGGTTACTACTAATCAATTGCCAAGCCGGCAAAGCAAATATTGAACACAAAGGATGAATATCTGCCTGGTTGGTGCAGATACATGGTCTCGCAGTAGGGCTGCTCTGACCGGTAGGACTCTGAAGGTGGAAGAGGCGGAGATACCGCAAAGGTGGCCCTTGATATATTGTTACCTTACTTCTGGGACTCCGCAGAAGCAAGGTAACACCGAGAGAATGGGACTATCAGGATTCCTTGAACTGGGCAAGGTACCTGAGGATGTGCAACCCGGTCCAGAACTTCCCCTTGAGATTCTAGTATTTGAAATTATCAAGGGGATCATGATATCTCTAGGATCGTGGTGAAGGGGGTCCTTCTTCTGGTGTAGCACCTTTCCCGCAGAAACGTCATTGTTGAAACGCAATGGTTCAAGTCAAGAGAGGCCATTTCCCGCCTGGGGCGAGCTTCCAGTCAAGGCTGTTGATAGGCATATGAGCCCAGAAACACCGCCGCCCCCTCGCTCACGGCTCCTTCGTTTACCCGCTTCTTCATCGTATGGAAATTTGTTATAGGGCAAACTTACTATGCGTGACCCATCGTTCCCTCGTCCATTCTGCTGTATACCCTAAAGTGAGCACCTGGCTTGTAAAGCCGGACCTAGGTCCGTTTGACAGGAGCTGCCGGAGGGGCGGTAACGTTAGTTGACGAACCCTCATCGACCGGAATGGCGGCATTGTGCGCTGCCTTCGCTATAACTGGCGCCACCCATCGCTCGACGAATCCTTCCATCTTCGTCTTCCCCCCCTCCCCCTTGTTGTATACACCCTCTCTCCCTGAGAGACTCGCACTCGTTCGTCGACCGCGGCGCCTGGCCCGGACACTAATGGAGCACACCCATTCTCCGTGAAATCACATCGAGCCATCGAGATGCTGTCCAACGTCCAAAATAGCAACAGAGTAATTCTGGAGCCTAGAATCTGTCATTCCCCTCAATGTCCGGAAAACGTGCGGTGGTTGGTCCGTGAGGGCCATAGGATCGGCCTCCCTGCGCAGGCCACCGCCTCGTTACCACCAGGACCCCAGCCACAGGAGGATCGCGTGCATACCGCTCAAGCCACGCTCGCGGACCCAGAGTGCGATCACAGAGTTGATTTTGGCCAGCTCGGGGTCTGGCTGAGGTGAGAAGGGGTATCCAGGACACATAAGGCTGGCTTTCCCCTTCGTGAGACGAGCTAATGAGACGTGGGCCACACAGGCGGCTCACGTACAGGCTTCTATGCCTTGCCTTTTGATGCACCTCATACTACCGAAATCGTGACTGCCACCGGAGGCGGGGGGCGTCCGGCTTACCCTCCCGTGACGAGGACAACAAGACGGTTCTGTGTTGTCCTGCGAATACATGCGAATGCAAAGCTTCGAGATCGGATCTTTTCGCCGCTAGTCCCTCAGACGTCGCCGCTTCCAAGTTGAGACATGCCAGGTCGTCCGCCGCCGTCAGCCACAATGCATCAGTCGTCTAGCCCTACAAGCCGTGCGCCCCCTACCAAATCCCCGGATGGCCGTATGTTGAACCACCCACGAGATCCGGAGGACCTGAGGCGAGACCAAGTGCTCCGAGTCATATCGGCATATGAGCCGAGCTGGCCACAACCACGGGGTTAATCTTGAAAGTCCGACCGCGAACGCAAGGAGATACCTGGTGGTGCTGTGTTGGCCAAGACTAGCCTGTTACCTATGATGATGCTGACCTGTCGTCTATGATAGTCCATTGCTGACGCCTGTGACGCTCCTCCCGAACTTTCTGGCGTTGATTTTGGCGATGAACACATTCATCTGATTCGGCCACCGCCATGATTCGTCTGAAGACAATGATAGAAAACCAATGCCATGGGTCGATAATGCCCGAGGTTGGCACCACAAAAGTCCTGTATCTCTTCGTTTTCCCACACACACGACGGCGCTTGGAGTCGACCGCGGAAGGCGGGGGACTGACTATGAGTGGCCGGATGGCTTCACCACAGCGGGCCAGACACATGCCGTGTATCAAGGAAAACGGTGCAAGAAGTTGGGCTAAGTGCGCCATGGTAAGCGGATGCGCCGCCAAGTTGATCGATCTCTCGACACCAGGAGGGGGGCGTGTCTTTGGCATATCTTGGTCATGCCCCTCGTAGGGCGCTTCGTGCGAGACGTTGAATCCTCCCGATGAGCCAAATCATCCATGCCCGCATGAACCTGAACAAAGGCGTTCGGGATGGATCGCGCCGTTACATTTCACGGCCAGAAGCCGCGCAGGCCAGATTACAACAGTCCTTTTTCACATTTTTGCGGGGTTTGGGGTGAGGGCGATTGGCAGGTTCGGGTTCAAATATCAGGTTCCGCTAAACCAAAGTCCCAAACGAGTCGTAATCAGAGTGGACTTGGGTACAACATTAATAATTTGTTAAAGCCCCCCATGATCGAGAAGGAACCAGGGTATGACCAACGATCGCGGATAGGTGTGGTGCGTGTGTCTACTCGTCTGCGGCGCAGCCGCAGCATCTCAAGTCCACAGGGCAGCTGGATGTAACACCGCTGGGCCACGTCGAGCGTGCAGATGACGGCCATATGTCAATTTGAATCCAGTGCTTCAGCTCAGAGTTGGGCAAGGGATGGATGTGCTGCAAGACGCAATCATTCCGTTTGAGATGGGCGGGCGAGCGTGTACTGTTTTGGAACCTGACGCTGCATGTCAGACTTTGGGGCAACCCAAGACGCAGATGAAGAGCGGTCGGTCCCTCGTAGGGCTGGGAGGAATACTTGGGGCAGCGGAAGGATTCTGAGTGTCTAATGGCCGGTATGTACGAGTGTACGGAGAACGGTTCCATAGGTGAAGGAAGGTGTAGGCGTAAAATACGTGTCGATGGCGTACGGCCATGTACAAAGGCCCCGTCCGCCTGGCCAGCCACAGCATCAGCTGTGAAAGACGAGCTGAAGCAAACGCCGGCTGGCCTGAGAACAGATCATGACGTCGTGGGCGCAGTACTCGAATTTGCTCCCAGTCCCTCTTTGCCAAAACATGTGTCAGGACGAAGTCATTCAGGTGCAAAAACAACGACTCTTCGTGATGGCTACAACATGGAATTTGAGGGGATCTGAATCTTGGATGACGTCAGGGTATCGAAAGCCGTGCCGCCCCGCTGCATATCTTGTCGATGAATCAGCTGGAAGAATAAGCGGCTTTTCTGGCTACAGTCGTGGACCCGGAGAGTGAACCAGAAGAGGCAGTTCAACCCTTTCCAACATGAACATGCAGTCTGCCGCGTGGTGTGACCTCTGCGTCTCGTGCAGGCAGCCCTAAATTGCTCTCCGCCCTACAGGGCCAACAGGGCCAGAGGATATCGGGTACTCGGCGTGCCCCAGAAGACCAGGCTGCTTTCCGCCGGTCTGTGAGGTCTGTGAAGCCCCAACGATATTGGCGGCGTTCGACCTAGAGACGCCATGGTTTGAGGCACAGCGCACCCAACTGTCTCATTTCTAATCTGCTGACATATAACAACGAGCGCCCGCAACCTGGCGGATGGTGTCTGTGCCGCCTCGAAACTTCCGGAGGCGGGCCGGGGGTTGGCTGAGCTATCGGTGGTGGTGCGTGACCTCAAACCTGAATCTACAAGTAAACGCCCGCGTCTTAGCTTGAATGTGAGCCTTTAGGACATCAGAGCTCGTTCGAGCTTTGCTAATTCGGAGACTGCAACAGCCTCTCGGCGACTTTGACTTGTGAATCCGGGGTAAGGGGCACAGTCCTCCCCTTTTGGCGAAGGATTCCGAAAGATTCGAACAGACTAGCAGTACGATTTTCGATGGAAAACAGTGTCCTTGGGCCTGGACTCGGTGGACCTCGCCTTGCGCACGCACTTGGTAGTTCCATGGATTCGAGCCCTCTTAAGCAGCAGGGTAGATTTGATGCTTTGCGCATCGAGACGGTTACTGGCAAATCATCAGGAGAAAAGAATGAGCTGATCCCACAAGGAGAATGGAAAATGCAAAACACCGAAGAGTCGGTGACGCTAACAATTCTCAAGGTAGCAGACGAGAGCCCTTTCCATCGTTTTGCAGCTCCATGTCGCAGTTGTATGTGGGAGAGCGGAGAGAATCTCAGTCAAGGTGGGATTCTGCGCGAGTGTGGGTTTCTTGGTTGGCGGGGGTGTTCACAGGACAGTGTTGTAGGCATGCCGCGTGCCGCGTGCTGTAGAACAGCCGGGAACAGGAGGAGTCCACGGAGCACCCCAGCCCGGTCGGCTGCAGCCGCGTGAGCCTCTATAACAGGGCGAAATGTGAAAATGCAAGACACTTTGTCGTATCTCTCGCGAGATTTCCAGGGCCTGTAATATGAAACGATATGTTAGGCAGTATCTTACGCTGTCCTCCTGTGGAGGCGCTCATTTGGTGATTGTTTGTGGGGGGCAGCGTCGTCGGTCTAACCTCGCGTGCCGAGTACTCTCGACAATGTTTGAATTTATGGCTTGGCAACCTCGGTCCTTTCCTCATTGAGTCGTTTACGATGGATCGATTGCCTGGCTGGTGCTTTGTGCTCATTGCTTTCAAGGGGTCCCTAGGGGTCCATCAGGCTGCCCATCCATGCTGTCGGAGCTTGGGGTCAAAACCCGAGACTTTGGAGCTTACTCGTCCGAGTCTGTGGCATGAGCAGCGAGCTGTCGTTCATAGCGTCCAGGCAACCCTGGTCGTTGTCGTCTGGTCTCCATTTTGATAGGCAGTCACCAACGTGGCAGCCGTTGCTCTGCGTAAGGTACTTCATGGGACCAGGATGCCAATGGCACCCGCGTCTTTGCTGCCGTGTAGTGATTCGTTTTATAGGCAGTCCAGGTGTGGAATATTCATTACCACCTTGGTCGGCATGGTCACGTTGAACTTGAATACTATATTGGGAGAGCAGTGTGATGATGCAAGTCAGACTTCAATCGTTTACAGAGCCAGCTCGGAGCTTGCACGTGGGGAGCCAGCGGTGAGGCCGAGATTCGCATCGCTTGCCGCAGTTGGTAAGACGGCGTGTTGTCTCCTGTCGATAGTGACAGGTGTTCCCTAGTCCTCCATGCTGATGACGACTTCGGAGCATGGGCAAGAATGCAATGGACCAGGGGCCGGACTGAGGCGTGACATTGCAGCTTATCGTCGACCGAAACTTGTGTTGAACCTCGAGATTCGTCCAAAGTTTCGCAGTCTTTCCTAGTCCGGCAATTCGTAAATCTGGCCAACGATTGTCCGACCGTAATCTTCGATCTTTCCCGCTTCTTGCGTCTTCCATGCGCATGCGTACGTCTCACATCATCAGGGACACATTAGGAACAGTCTTCTCGATGAGAGTGCAACGACCCGCGATTGTGGTCGGAGAGGTGAGAACTCAAAACGTCGTATTTGGCCCTCTTCCGTTCTCACAGACATGGGTGTCGCAAGCGAAAAGTCACCACCGCAAAAAAAAAAAAAAAAAAAAAAATATTGTGTTTGTATCGGGTAGAGAGTTGATTTTGATGGGTTCTCCCAATGAATCATCGGGCCCAAGCCAATGATTTCGTAGCTCGTTGCCAATACGGCTCCCGTGCTTCCTTGACCGATGGTCGTCTCCGACTTGCTACTGGAAAACCCTCCCTCGATTTGAGTTTTCTCAGCTTCTGCAGTCATCATATTGTGTCCTAACGCTTTAGGCGGCAAGTGAAGGAGGGCGTCCGTGGCTCGAAATTTGTTTATTCCTTCAGACACATACATGCTCGCCATGACCAGGCCGCATGGTGTGAATAGGTGAGTCGGAGATAATTGGCTCAATTAAACGCTGGCGGTCAACGCCACCGAATGTTTCCGCGGTGCAAGGTGTAATATGGGCTGGTGTGCCTGCAAATGGTTGTGATCCAGACTCAGAGTATCGTAATACTACCACTTCGGATATACTATGTGGCCAAGAAGGAAGCCAGAGTTGGTGTCGATAACATACTCAGTAGTGCTTAACTTAAAGTCTAAGCCTTGCGGGAATGAAATATTAGTGGTTGGGATGGTAGGGACTCTCCCGGTAATGTTGATGATGGGCTGCACATCTTGGGCCATTCGTTGTGTTAGCTGGGCCCTCGGTACCCTTCTAATGTGTCAGTCGGGAGACCTCCGCTCGGAATACGTGGCTCTGGGCCCGAGCCCGATGATGTGAGTAACTGGCGTTGGCTCTGTCCACAAGCCCGGACCTCGATGAGGGGCTGCACCTCGTCCGAAGATGCAGCTCTAGGGTCCAACTCGAAGCGGCCTAAGAGCGACGATCGCGTTTTGCGTCTCAAGGCAGCAACAAAATGCACCTTGGACCGACTCGCCCTAGGTTTCCCCGTCTAATTTAGAACATGCAGCACATTCGGGACGCCAATTTCACGGCTTGAGATGTTGCCGGGCGTCAGATGTAATTCGACCATGACGGAAACCAGCCGCAAGATGGAGGCGTCGCTGTAAGGCCACGGATGGGCACTGAAGTGACTTGAAACGGCGATGAGCGGCGAGGGCTTGCGACAAGTGGAACGCCGCCGAATGGTGACAGTCGGCATTACCTCAAGTGAGAGTGGCGTTGAGACTCGCGCGTGTGGTGTTCCAAAGGGACAGCTCTTAGCAAGGTAGCTACAGCCTACATTCGTGGTGGTGGGACTGAGTGAGTGCTTTTAGAATACTACGGTCGAGTCGGGGAAGAAGTTGTGCGATGCGAGGTCCCTTTGTTGCGGCGGTTTGGTTGTACCGCTGCGGATGTGCTGTCTGCTGACGGCCACCAGCGCCCTTCACCGGTGATGATGTACATCGTAATGTCACTCGACGAGACTGGGCCGAAGACAATCGTTGCTTGAACGCTCTTCTCCACAAGTTCGAGATAATTACATGGCGTCAATTCGAGGGGACTTTTGTCGGCTGTTGAGCGGTAGAAGCTTGGGGAGAGCGACGGCGCATGTCATGAACGCCCGCGAGAGAGAACGACACTGCATAACCAAAAGACCAAGCCACGCCCCGAGTTCCCGGGCGAGCCCTATCCGTGGTTTAGTTTAGCGAGACTCGAAACTGAGCTGGGTGTGCTAGGAGCAGGTAGCGCGGCAACGATGCGGTAAGCCTGGGGCTCAATGTCTGGTCACCCCAGCCCTAAAGGGCGTCAAGGTGCGGGCGGCGGCGTCATGTGCAGTCTGTTATTGCATCGGGAAGTGACCGAGGTGCGATTTGGGAGGAAGAAGGTGACTGAGGAGAGTCCCGGGCCAAGGGAGGGGGGGCATTTGATTCGGATGACAAGCGACTAACGGCGCTGAGGAGACAAGATGGTCAGCTAGACAGCCGAGCTGGATTGACAGGCTTGACGAGGTGCAGAAGGATGAAGCGCAGCCAAGGACTGCAAAAGAGTCTGCCTAAAGGTGATGCAAACATTCGAGAATAGCGGCGATGTGTTGGGAACGGAGCCTTGTCGTCGGGATGGCAGTGCAGCGGGACCGGTCACCTGTAGTGGGGTGAAGGCAACTAACTGATTCCCAACGACTTGGGCTTTCTTCGCTTGCTCCTTGTGCCGACGACTGTGCGAAGATCTGTACGGAGTGGAAAAGATGTATCCGTACAGACACTCCCGTCGGTAGCCAACGTTGACGGGTGAGGGGGAGGGGGATGGGCCTTGACGTTACTGGGCTTGCCCTTGCTGGTCTGGATCGTGACGACTGCCTAAGATACCTGGCCTGGTCTGGCCTGGTCTCGTCCGCACCAAGTTCTCGGGACCGGACGAGGTCAAAGCCAGCCGGTGTCTAGCAGTAAGCCATCAAGGTGCATTTTGCCAGCGGGAGAGAAATTGGAAGGGAGATGGGTTGAAATGAGACTTGTCAAAGGCAGCTGCATCGCTGAGAGGTGGGTTTCCGGCCGTGGGTGTGGTCCTTAGCTGTGGTCCTTAGGTGTGGCCCGTAGATGTGGTTCGTGCGCACTTTCCGGTTCTGAGCAGCGGAGTGGCGGCGGCGGCAGGCAATTTCCAACTTCCACCTCGTGAGCTGCAGTCGGCTGGCGGCCTTAGGTAAGCCCTTTGTGGTGTCTACGTACCTAGTAGGTAGGTAGGTTCCTAAGGTACGGATATCGGTACTCATAGATCCACTTTCAGGTCATCTCAACCTAGGTAACTACACTACGGATAGGTAAGACGGACTCAGAGCTGGATCAGAGTAAGGTGTCTCCCCCCAGCACGGTCTGTCGATCAAAAGCTGACCTAAGCACCTCGGGCACGCACGGTTCATTTCTTGGCATGGCAGCAGCTGAGGCTGACATTCATCCGATATTAATGATGCAAACCCCTCTAATTGTCCGCAGGGTAAGATCATGATCGTAGAAAGTCCTACGGAATTGTTGCAGAAAAGCTCGTTAGAAAGTATGCACTTTTTTCAATGACATGAACATGAACTGGTAGGTGGTCTCGAATAATTCAGCCCAACTCGGCCACGGCCACGGGGGCAGAATGTGCCTGTAAGACCTAAAAAAGCAAAACAGGACTCACTGATCGTCTGACTGGACATCTCTGCAAGCAACTTGAGGCAAGGCGCACGCGTGGAAGGCAGAGCTTAGGTGATGATGGGTCAGACTGAGACGTGAGATTTATCGAATAAGCCGAGACGTCCGAGTCGCTCTCTCATCACCTGGGAGAGGTCAGGGATAGGCACATTCAGTGTCTTGCGGATATTTACAGTGTGGCGTCGAGGTCGGCCTAGAAAATTTGATTGGCTTGTTTCTCCATGCTGACGGACGCTACTTGGTCGTCCCGCGCGGGAGAGCTTCCCAGATCCATGCCTTCGTAAATCATGGGCACTCGTTGCCGCCCAACGCTTCAAATTCTGTGATGGCCAAGGCACTTACTCGACCTCCCGCTGCCGAGTCCTGAGGAGATGAGTACAAAAGAAAGTTGACCCAATTTTGGAGTAATTTTGGAGAAGCGAGCAAGTGATTAGAAGGAGGGCGCAAAATAGAAGGGAGCAGCACGCCAAAAACGAACTCGAGGCCAATTGTTGACACGCCCAAGACACCCACCTCTTGGACTTGTTAGACTTTTGGACTTGACATTGGACAGCAAAACGCCTAGCGCACGTAGCGCACCCGTTGCAGCACCCTGGTGCAGATATCTCACACGCTCGTCTAACCTTCTAAATCGAGCCATTGCAGGTCCCATTTGCCGCTGTGGTACCGGTCGGATTCGACGAGGTCCTAAAGTAAGGCATTGGTAATCCGTCATCCGAATGTACATCGTCCCAATGTGCGTACGGAGTTCTAGTGCGTGGTGCTCATCCTCGTCCGTACACCCACTTCGATATCTTGCCCCGGATACGGACTCGGAGCAGGCAGAGACGACACAAAGCCGATGCGCGGCGGGGTCTCTCAACGACCCATACCTTGCGTAGAGTCAGTCATGTTTTACGCTCGTCCAGGATCACTTATCGTGGAGAGAGAGAGAGAGAGAGCGAGAGAGACGGCGGATACGGGGTGTCGTTGAGTCACCGCCGTAAGGTATCTCCCTTCGATAATGTCAGGGTGGTCCCGTCGTGGCATGTAAGAACGGGGTCCGTATCCGTAGAGAAGATTCGCAAGGCAAGAGAAGGGTCGTGATGATTTCCCTTGCTCGTTCCCAAGGCGGCACAATCCTTACCTTGCCTCGCCTTACTGTGCCGTACCGTCCGTACAGGTAAGGTAGCGACCTGCCTTAAGGTACCTTACCTTACTCTTCCTGGTTCCTCGTGAGGCGCTCGCCTAGACCCGAATGAGATTAGCTCCAAGCGACCCACACAGGACGTACCTTACCTCACTCTTTCCCGGCCACGCACCGTGCATCTCCACTCCGACTTGGACGACGAACGACAGCTCCATTTTCCAAGGCTCTTTTTTTTTCCTTTTTTTTTTTTTCCCCTTCCCCTCCCCCCCTTCTTCCCCAATTCTGGTCTCACCCAACCTGCTCACATTCTCTCCACCACAACGTCCAAGACCGGGCCACATGAGGACAAGCAGCGACAAGGATCTCGATCCTTTGTCTTCAACCTCTTGGAGTAGTTCAATGTACTTGTCTTTCCCTCACCCTTTGCCGCACCTGTTTCTCTGCGTCTTCCTTGTCCGTCTCCTTCCCGTCCGCCTCCGTTTTGCGAGCACGTCCTCAAGCAATCTCTCTGTTGAACGCCGCCTGCACTTCGATGGAGAAGGTCAAGATCTAGCCCGTTCTGAACAGCCCTCCCGTGTCACTTTTCCGTCTTCGCCTTACCTATCCAGGCGTCTTGTTATTCTGCAATGCAGCGGGATGGACTGGCTTGCGCTTCCTTCGTCCCCAATTCGAGTCGCCAGTGGTTGTGGGCACTGTACAAGCCGCCGATTAGAGCATCTAGGGTCCGCGTCCTTCGTCAAACGGTCTTCTTCTACCGAAGCAGGTGGTTCTTCCATCTGGAGTTGGGAATTCGGTACCGGTGCTTCCCGGCACCTGGCTTGCGGTCGGTACTGCCAAGGAAGCAGACGAATCGAAAAAGCAAAAAGAGAAGAATAAAATCGAAATTGGTTTACGTCGTTGGACAAGGCAGCGTCACAGCCCATCGGACCAACCAACCTGCCTCTGCCTGTCCAATGCCGGGCTAGGTTTGCTACGCAAAACCGCCGTCCCGACGTACTGGCTCCCAGCCCAACGCTGCCATTTCCTGGGGCCCAGTGTTCAGTCACCTACCTACTGCAACTTGGACAACCTGAAGGGGACATGGACACAGGATGCTACACACGCATTCAACCACACACAGTCTTTCTCGGGACACACACACACACACACACACACACCCACACACATACACATACACATACACACACCGGCTAGGTCCAGCATCCCAATACCACATCAATTCATATTTCCGCGGTCTCTTCTTGCGCGCGCAGCGGTTCCTTAGTCCTGGCTTGCTAGAATTGCACCTCGTCGGATCGACCGCTCTCAGCCCAGGGTACGTAGCATTCATACAAACACGGCCCCTAGTTCCCCGTCGATGTCGAAACGGCTGCCCCAATAGGGAATAAGGCCAGTCGAAGTCCCATTACCCACTCTTTCCCGATCACAGACCAGCTGGGACGTGGACCGTCGTCTCCTTGAGCCTTTCTCGAGGCCCAGCACCAACAGAACAGACCCAGAACCAAGAACCCAGAACCCAGTGGCCCGTCTCTGGCGGCCAGCCAGGGCTCGAGCGATGTCATCCATCCTCTACTTTCCACACCTCTGTTTACCTTACAGTGCTTTAGTGCGCACTAGCCATGGTCCTGCAGCCCGTCCAGCAGGGACGTTGACCAGGGCGTTTTCGTTACGGCTGCCAATGCTTTTGCTGGAAATGCTGGAGCCTATCGATCCCTTCCCCGTCCCCGCCACAGCCCCATGTCTTTCTTCACTCGTCGACTGTGCCCATCTGCCCATCATTCCCCTCTAGCAACCCTCACTCCCCCAGGTCCTAATTATTGCATGTCACTCTCACTCGCTCGCTCACACACCTCTAGCAGCGTGCCTCCGCTCTGCGCCCTGCGCGCGCTCTCGCTCTTACACACTGCGCTAGGAACTCTCTCGCCCGCTCCCAACCGCGTTTACACCCCCCTCCATCTCCCCTAAGCAGCACAGCAGTCTGACCTCGTTCCCCATCCCACACACATACACAGATACACACGCCCCTCGTCCCCTTGGCCGTTGCGACCACACCCCTCCCCATTTATAACAGTATACACCATGGGCGCTGGTACCTTACTCTGTTCTCCATCCTGGTCACTCAATCCCATCTCTTCTCACCCTGAGCCCCTGTCCACCGTCTGGACTTACCTCCATGTAGTGTAGCTTGTCTCTTTGAACATGCCCATCTGGTGTCTTCCCTCCTCTCATGCGATGAAAAGGTACGTCGAGAGGTCGGGGTCTGGCTACCATCTCCACAGCTTTCACTGCCCGCTTGCCATTTATAAGACAGTGCCCGCTCCTGGGCCTATGAGGCTGAGATCTTTAACCTTCTGGTGATATCCAAGTTTAGCATCTGTGATCTCGTTGAACCGAAAGCCTCCACCTGGCAAGCAAGCAATCCTTCCTTCTGCAGACCGCGAAATCGTTGCCTGATCGCACTGGTCTCGTTATAAGTCGTCGATCCGGGTCTCTGAGTATCAAACATCGTCACTGGCTTGATACACTTCATCAACTGGTAACGACGCTTGGACATACACATCAAAGGTAGACTCTCGCAACAAGTACATCTCGACTTCGACTCTTCAACAGCCTCGCCCGTATGTGCCATCCAGAGTTTCTTCATCTTCGTCCTTCTTCTTTATCAATGGCTTCCAGTCTTTCTGAGCAGGGTTGCGAGGACTCTTACTCACTTCCACCCAGATCCAGAGCAGGGAGCCGCGTATCAGCTACTGCTGCTCAATTCGCCAACATCCAATTAGTCGATTCCCCTAGAACGCTACCGTTAGAGTCCAGCCCCTCGGTCAGGTCTGAGGCTCTCCATTCCTCCGGCTATATCAGTCCCAACCCGCCCAACTCCGTAACCTTTCTTTCAACCTCCAACTCACAAGGATACTCGCCTTTCCCTCTCCTACCACCCGAGATCTTGAACGCAGAGTGGAACGAACACGAGGTACATCACACTTCGGATTCGACCCCTCTAGTCAGAGTGGACCCCGCCCAGGACTACTCTTCTAACCAGTCCTCTCCGCCACTACGAACCGGAGCAAGCATGAGGTGCGCTCCCATCATTGTACCAAACTAGACTATAAAGCCCGTCTAACACTTCCTCTTTCTCCAGCACTGTTGCTATTCCATTTGACCCTTCATTCACCATGGGTAGCCGATCAGCATTCACCTGGCCTGGTAATTAGCCTTCCACTTGAACTCCCCTCTTGTAACGCTCTGGGATCATCTAACATGCTCAAACTGAAGGCCTCGACAACCCCGAAGCCAGCGGATCATTACTTGGCCACAACCTCTCTTCTCTCGGACACCACCAAGACGCCAGCCTCACACCCCCGAGTGGATCCAGATCAGTAACGTCAAGTCCGCCACGGGGGGCTTTGACGCCGGAGCAGAGGGAACTGAAGAAGCAGAGGGACATGGCTCGCCGGGATTCCAAGACGTCACAGCGCGTCCACAGAGCCGGTAGCAACCCGTACATCCATTCGCCTCCCCTCAGCCTACCTGACGTCTCTTCGACCATGGGCGTACCCGTGTACACGACAGCACCAGCGTCAATTTCCCTACTCGCAGAGCCAACGACTTCAATGGGGTCATCATCGTACCTGCCGTCTTACAGCCCACCTCTATCAGACCATGGCTACCAGAGCGGATACCCGCCGATGAACCAGGCTTACAACATGGGTGGCATGGACTACTCCAACCAGTTCCAACCACCAGCGCAATACGGGTATGTTGCGAGAAACCCACCAAAACGGGGGGCCAACAAGGCAATCTGAAACTAACAAGAACCAACGCAGAAGCCGACACTCGATGCCCGTTGGACAAGACCCGAACCTGATGTATGGCGTGCCGCCTCCGATGGGCCCCGGGGCCCCGGACCAAGGGGGCCACGTTCGAGTGGTGCAGAGCCGGCCCAAACCCCAGTGTTGGGAGCACGGCTGCAACGGAAGACAATTTTCGACCTTTAGCAACCTCCTGAGGCATCAAAGGGAAAAGTCTGGGCAGGCAACCAAGGCGACATGCCCTAACTGCGGCGCCGAATTCACGAGGACAACAGCGAGGAACGGCCACCTTCTCCACGACAAGTGCAAGCAGCGCCGAAACACGTGAGTGCTGTTGGTTTAGAAACCAACAGTACGCGAAAGAGAGCAGAGCCGGCAAAGTCGACAAAAGTCCCTTTTTCCAACACACACGCAAGCCACGCAAGGACCTTACGGCCGTGCTATTTGCGGAAAAGGAGAGGGCGGGCGGGGATCCGGTTTATCATTCGAACTGTACATGTTTGGGTTTATTTGAAGAGGAAGCGAGAGAGGCAGAGGGCAGGGTCACAAAAGTATCGACGGAAAGGAGGGGGGGAGTCACATTGGTAAAAGTTGTCCAATGAACTCGTCATTGGCACGCTTTTAGGAGGAGTTCTCGGTCATTTTTTCTCGGATGTTCATTTGATTTTTGATTCTCTTTTTTGGGTATTCTTTGGGGAGGTGTTTTTTTGGCTTTATTTATTTTTTTCGCTTCATCGCCTTTTCCTGTTCTCACGACAATTTTGGAAGGCTCTTTTTTTTTTCTACGGCCTTTCTGCATGAAAATAGCCGCAGTAGCAGCACAACGGCTCAAGACGGCAGCGTCTAGATGGCATTTCTTCTTCTACTCATTTTTTCGATATCGACATCGATGAATCACGAAATATACCCTTTCACTAGCGTCACAAGAACGCATCTTTCTACATACCTTGCATCCAATCTCTATCTCTCGGTGCGTCAATACAAAACTGGAGACATGCAACCAAGCTCTTTGACGTGGGAAAAGAAACCCAATTTTCTGTCCCAGTAGACGGACATGACATCCGTGTTCCGTGGAGAAATCCTTAATTTTTCTGCTTGAGGGCAACAGTGCGGGCAAATCAACGAACGTGACAGCCGACATTTTTGGGAGAAAACAAACCTTGTTGCCTTGCAGGATGAATTACAATCATGCTAGAACGCACGTCATATCGAATTAATTTTCATCCCCTTCGCTTTCACATCTGCCTTATCGCAAGCTTCGGTTTATCCGTATTCGTACATGTGAAAGACAAACAGGGGGTAGCAGTGAAGCGTGAGAAGGAGAAAAAAGAAAGAAAAAAAAAAGCCTCTGCAACCCCGGCACTTTTCGCTTGACCCCTGGTCATCTCGAAATTGGTGAATCGCCCGCAACCGGCAGCCCGCAATGTCTCTCAAGTTCCTCCTACCCCACCCCTTTCTCTGTTTCGGGCATTTGTTACCTCCGTGAAAACCACCAAGCTACCCAAGCTAGGGCCCGAGAGAGAGGGAGAGAGAGAGATAGAGAGAGAAAGAAAGAGAGAGGAGAGAAAGGGCCACTGTTCAAAACAATAGAAATTTGACACGGGGCAGGCTCAAGGAGCAATTGTTGTTGTTAGCGGCCGCCAAAAGGCGCCGCTACGCTGGGACCCTTGTCAAGGCGGCCGCAGGAGCGGAAAAGAAGAAAACCAGAGTTGTTTGCAAGGCAGGGTTCCACCCTTCTCTCTTCCAGACGTATCCGTACAGAGGAGGGAACAATAAGCATTTTTTTAATTTTTTTTTACTAAGAGGGGGGGGGTTTTACGAAATGACAATGGAGCTCCTCCGATCATGCGGCGTAGCTAATTGTATTTGGAATGCGGTACTCCGTACGGGAAAATGGGGACGAGTAAGCTGGGAATTTGAGTAACTTACGTTGCTTTGCATCCGATGTCGTTGGATCTTTTGTCAATTCGTCAGAATGGAGATACGACGGGTTGTGGAGGGTTAGACGTCGGATGGGCCAAGGTTTGGATGGAAGAAGAGGGGGGGCAGCGACGACACTTCCGGCGACAGCCATAGGAGGAGAGGTCCCAGCTTTCGGAGTCGCTCTCCGTCCATAAGGGGGACGCTGATGCATAAGCGCCAGCGCCAAGCGAGCTATGAGCCGGGTGCTTCCCAGTGATGTCAAGATCAGTCGAGCGGAGTTGGTCAGGAGACAGGCGTGCTTTATCCGACGTTTGCAAGGGCCCGGCGGAGACTCAAGAGCTCGGGTGGAATTCCCGGTTCCCAGCCGTGGAACCCACGGATCGTGGGGCTGCAATTCCAGGCCACCGGCGGGAAGCAATCTATCGTCCACGTGTACGGGGAGGTGTGAGGGAATGTCATCTAGTGCATGATCTGGTACGCGGCGCGCCCAGCATCCCATCTCGCTTGCTTGCTTGCTACCGCCTGCCGGAATCGAGGGCCATCGGATGATATCGAGAAACTATGGGGCTTCTGGATAGTTGATAGAGGTCCCTTCTTCGCGCCGGTGCCGGACCGAGACGGCGCGTAGTCAGTAGAAAGCTTTGACGCACTCTGCAGATCAATGAATGATACCATTCATGGCTTGGGATGGCACCAGAGCGTCTCATTCGTGAGTCGTAGTCCTGGAGCTGGTACGGCGAGCAGAGCCGCCGCAAGTAAGTGCCTGCCGTGTGACGTTGAAGAGCCATGGAGTCGAAAGATGCTTTACCAAGTTAACGGGTCGACTGGCGTAGGATCGGCATCATACAAACGGACAAGGCGAAAGTCAGACGCGCAGATTGGGTGCTGATGAGAGTGCTTTCTTCTCGATATCCCCATCACCCATGTCATTTTGACCTTTTGGCCAGAGAGACAGGGGCAGCGAGGTTCGCATTTTCTCGAGCATGACCGACTTGACGTTCATGGGACTAAAACCCCAGAGAAAATCGCTAGTTTGTAGACCTTACAGAGTTGAGCGACGCATGCAATGAAGACTCTGAAGAGAGCAGAAGTCTGAGGATGCAGTCGGCCGAATCAGGCTGGCCGACTTGCATGCTGCCATCGGGCAAGGCAACGCAGGAGGGGGCCCGTCGACACAACCCAAGCCTCTTTTGTCTAGTGTACCTAATCCCGGCGGGCAATTGAAGACCCGCCTCCCGTCGCAATGGACCTGGACCTGGACCTGGCTGGGACTAGGAACCTGGGACCCGGGCTCCAGGGCACACAAGGGAGAACGGGCAGCGATCGCCGTCGCAGACGACCCAGGTCCAGTCAAGGCAACGAAGTCAACTTGCAGACGGGCTACTGGACGTCGCCGTACTCTGCCAGCGTATCCGTATCCGATCGTCTATACTCTGGTCCCGGAGAGGCAGGCCTGAATTTGCACGAGCAGAAAATCGAACCTCAGGGTTTTGCGTTCTTCTACGCCAAGCGGGCTGCGATACGGTGAGCGAAGAACAATAAGCAAGGTGAGGGGAATATGACTGGGATACGCACCGTACCGAGAGTGCAGGTAAGGCGAGGTACGTACTTCATACTCCATGTAAGAGGAAAACATTTGGTGGTGTGGGACCCCCGCCTTCACCCCTACCCCCGTTCGACACAGCCGCGATGGAAATAGTACGGGTCCTAATTTGTAGGGAAGGCGTTGTGAGGTTGCAGCGTCCCCTAACGAAGTCCGGTTCAACGTCCGTCGACGCCATCTGATTATGGATGGGGATCGGAGTTGAGGGGGTGATCGCAACAAGCCTGTCTTTAGGCCTCAAAATAAGGTCGAACTGGAGATGCACGAGTCTAGTTTGAGTTGAGATGAGTTTTTGCTTTTGAGAATTTGAGGCTTGGAACGGGCCGCCAGGGCGAGAAGGAATAGACGGGCTGGCCGCCGCCGGCGACGCACCGCGGCTGTTGACGCAAGTAGTGCGTGTACTTGCGCGGTGGTGGTGGTGGTGGTCATCTTCGTTGGACTTCGGCCTACTCTACATCCGAAGACGATGACGATATCGTCGCTTGCTCCTCTGGCCCTGAGGGTGCCCCGTCGATGGCTCCGCGACGTCCACGCGCCTCTCCGAGGTCCTTCCGCGGAAGGATGAGGCACAGGACCAAGTGGTGCTGCGTCAAGGGCGTGTCATCCTCCGAGTCCGACAATGACAACGGGACAAAGGGACACAGGGACAAAGGTGGCCCAGTCTGAGATCAACGTGGGATTGAGGAGCCATGCAATGCAGATGCAGTGCAAGAAAAGGACGACGTGGGTGCCACCCGGTTGGTGTCGACGGCCTGGTCATGGATCGGAAAGGGCTGGCCAGGGTTGAGAGCGACACAGCGAAGGTGCCAGAGACACATCACTGGACCGTCCGGACTCGAAGAGGGTCCCACCCCGCCGCCTGTCAGCCCTCACCCGACAGACGAGGAGGCAGGCGTGGCAGGGTGCAGGGTGCAGGGAACAGGGTGTAGGGGACGCTGCGGATACAGGTGAAGAAAGTGCAAGGCCCTCTGTACGGATACACGTTCGTAGGCACGACCATACTTTGTCTATGTTTATGTTACCTCCTTTTCTCCCAGTTAGAAGCCTTGAGGCATTGAAGTGGCAGGCTGAATCAGTCAAGAGTTATTCTTCCAGTCAATGCTGGACATGCAATTCTGTCTCCCCATATTGTCACTTCTCGATGGTGACGCATATATCCCGTAACCTCCAGAGACACTATCCTTGACGTTGAACCTTTGGTCCCGAGGAAGCCCCCGTCCGAAATCCTTGCTGGATTCAATGAAGACGTCCATCCTTGGTTCTGGCTCGTGCCTGTCTCTCCGCCCCCAAGATAATAAACCCCGGTTGGAGCGACCAGTTGAAGTCGCTACCCGAAACTCTCGCAGGGGCCAAAAGTCGGTACCTATTGCAACCTTAGCTTTGCCAAGTGCGACAACGTCGTAGTGACAACAGGTACCTCGCTCTTCCTCCACACCCCGAGTGGCCTTCCCGTACAACCCAATCTGCTCTCTTCTGAGACCCTTCCGAGGAGAGGCCCTGCCCTATGAAGCACATGGCTTACAGGGGAAAGCCAGGTAGGAAGGCGAGGCGAGAGAGCCGTGAGCCTGGAGATAAGCGGCTTTTGTGGGAAGAGGGGAACGGCATCATCCATGGGCTGAACGTGCAGATGAGAGAAAGGGGAGAAGAGGCACTTGATAGAGTCTGAGGTCATCTATCTTAATACGCCTACCTTGAGCGTCGAGCATGCACATGCGGCGAAATGCCGAACCAGGGTTGAAAGACAGAGCGAGGAGAATCTTGTGCCCGTTAGTGGACGGTCAAACATTCGTTCTTGCTTGACGTCTTCCTTGGTATCAGACCAATCCATGTCACCTGAAAGATGAGAGTAGAGACGAACACATCGTTCTACTCTTCCTCGCGTCCATGGATTCTCCGCGCCCAACACTCAACTATGACACGGAAGGCCCTGTTCGATGTGATTCAAGGAAAGCGCGACTAAAGATCAAAACCCCGTAAATAGGAGCCACGGAGGGGTGGGGGGCCGCGAAGGGGGTCAGTATCGGTGGGGTTTGGCAATGGTAAGTAAACCTGCTCGTCCGGCCACTGCAAGAGCACGGATACCAAAGGTGCTTGGCGGCAACACTTGAGATGGGCGATGATTGGTCCCTGTTTTCTGGATCCAACCTCCAGGTTACGGAGTTGCAGTCCTCTGTAACCTCGATTTTACTCCCGGGCAGGCTCGGGAGTAAACACCTTGAACGCATAGTTACCTTGCAAGTACGGATATCCGTCGCCTATATCCGCAGGTAGCAATAATCGGGCCCTCTTGAGATGTGATCTGGGGGCTCCCTGTGCTAGGTAAACGCTAGTCTCGGCGGATGAGTGCTATGCCAACCACTCGAGATTGCTAGAGTGGCCTCATGATCCACATGCACATATCGGCAGACCCAGATGACTTCAAATGATCCCCGAGCTTCCGTGGCAATCCGACCCTGGTCCCGAATTCTCGTGCGCGTTCGGCCCCATTACGCCCGTCGGTGAATGTCTGCGAACGGGGGACTGGGCCCTAGGACCGTCGGGCATGTCGGTGTTGTCATCCGGGCCTCTTTTGCGCGGCTTGATGTATCATTTGCGACCTCGCAATCCACACCCATAAAAGGGCCTCTCCAGGACGACTGGCACTTGGAGGCTTGGCATCGCCAATGAAAAGGGTCGGGGAAAACTGATGAGGGGCAGAATTCGGAGAACCCGAAGAATTCTGCGATGGGCACGGCGGTGGCCAAGGTAACACGACGACTTCTGTCAGACTCGATTATCTTACCTCCTGACAAACGACCTTGAGACAGGTCTAGGGAGGCTTGCTGCAGACTACTTGGAGTCATGAAGATACGCAAGCTCAAGTCTGTAGCAGGAGACGCTCATACTCGCTGGAGTTTCAGAATCTGCAGGAGTTTGACAATTTCCCATGAGACATAGACGACGGTGCGAAAAGTAGCTTCAGCTACCGCCGAAGCGGTCGTGAAAACTCACCAACCAACCAACGCATGATGGGCCCTTCCCGTTCGTCGCGGGTTTGGGGGCCAAAGATCGACTTCTGACGTGTTATGTAAGCAGGATAAACAACGCTCAACTTCTCACGTGGAGCGGTGACTCCGGCGACCCGGAAAAGTAAGGGACCCATCTCTTACCGTTTTGGGGAAGCACCTTAAGTGAGGTTACGTTGGCAGTGGTCCACTCTGAGGGCACGACAACAGGCTGTGAGTCGCGACAGATCCTGATATGCTGTGTTCGTCTCCTCTCCTCGCGTGCCATTGGACAAAATACCCAACGACAAGCGGCGTATCTTGGTCCTATTGGCCGCCATGCGAGCTGCAAGTTCAATCCTTCGAGACTCATCAAGCGTCTGTAATTCGATGATACAGTTAGCGAAGTAGGCGCAGCAGGTTTGACCTGAGACGCCAGGTCATAGCCTGGCTAGCTGCGGCTGCTTCCTTGACTGGTCGTTCGGGATTTCCTGGTGTACCACCGATTTTCTTCTCGTTGTCCAAAGTCTCGTTGCATTAAAATCCGTTGATGGCGCAGAAGCCAGAGCTCGAGGGATTTCAGATGTCCCTACTAAGTAACTTAGTCATGAGTGCTTCGGGCCGCCAAACGAGTAGTCCCTTCTCTGTCAACCACCTCAACAACCTAGGTACGCCACAACCGTAGGGTGTCATCCTGTCGCTTGCGGAGTAAGCTGCGTTTATTCAACTGCCGATTTCAGGCTCCAGAACGAGAGGCCTCACATCTAGAGAAACGAAGGTTTGCTCATAGCGTATATCAAGGTCCAGGGAGTTCATGGCGATGGACTAGCAGAGCTCCCGCTCCCAAGTCCTAGAAAGACGCCGCTCTGGCGGTCGACCGGTGGCGCAAGAAGAAGTCTTTACAGACACTCGTTTGCCGCTCGTCGGCTCCCCTGACGCCTGCGCACTGCGGTTAGGTTGACGACCTGTACAGATCAAGATGGCTTCCAGGCAGCAGATTTATTCAAGATCCACTGATGGGCTAGGCTGGAGAATGTCGACAAGGTTTGTGGCTTAATCTACTGCCGTGCCGGTTGGGGGCATCTCATAGTCCAGTCCATCCCCATTCATTCTGATTTACTCTTCACTGCGCTGGAGGCTGGCAGCCCAGAAGCCAGCCCTCTTGGGCGCGAAGCGGCGAAGTCAGCAGCAGGTGAGCTCGTGTATAATTGCGGTGTATCACTTGAAAAGGATCATGAAGCAACAAGCCAGGTCGACGGCTAATGGTGTTTGTAAATCAGGGGCCGGCTCATAAGGCGACAGTGTAACAGCCACATGGAAGCTCTGGAAAGGACTGTGCCGCCTTCAAGCATACATTATCTCGTCTACCGGCTGCTTCTATTTGCAAGCAGACGTTGGGGGGAAGCCATGGAGCCGTGACCCCTGATGAGCGGGCGTTCGGATCGGGAGGATTGCATAAGCGGTCGTTTTCAGAACATGGGCCCAGTGGTTGACGAAGAGCGACGAAGCGTTGACGACCAGAATGGTAAGCTTTACCAGAAGCATGGTAAGCCCCATCCAACAGCTCAAGGCTGGCAGTTAGTAGGGTCCATCTTGAAGACGTGGCAGCCTCCCTGTATAGGCAAGCCTATGCTGAATAACCAGGGTGGCCCATGGCATGCTTGCCCATTCTCGTGTTGACCAACTTCATTCGGGGTAATGACGGTGGAAATGACCAAGTCAGGAGACAGCAAACGCCTGAGTGTCTCGGAGCCGAAGGCCTCCACTCTCTCGATAATTCCGTTGACTCGTGGAGTTCGCATTTCCCCGCTTCGAAGGAATAGGCTTGATGACCCGTGAAGCTGTGATCGGTCATGAAGGTGGCCAATTGGGATAAGGCCGCGGCGCTTCGGTGTTTGAACCACTTTTTGGCCAGATTGTCTTGACCTCGATTCGTTCGTGTACTCCCGCGCAAATCTTCCTGGCCGGACAGACGAGCCGACAACGTGCGATGTTGATATGCATACGAATTGGGGTATCCGGATGACGCGACAGCTACTGAACTTTGAATGCGAATCGCCCCAGCCGTGGAGTGCCGCCGCGCCCGTTACTTGGGATGGTCCTGCTTCTTTGTGCTGATCGAGGAGGCGGCCAATCGACAACCAAGTCGAGACTAGAATCCTCGGACGGTTTTGAGAGTGCTCATGATATTGCGCACTGGCCAGCAATACTCCACGTCTGGATACGAAACGCAGTCAGTCGCTGGCGATCTATGGAAAGAACGCGTTATAGGCTCTTGGCGGTACGATTGAGGGTTTGGAGATAGTTCGGCTCTTCCTGTGACAATTGGAGGAGCAAAAGACGAGTCTGAGCTCACCGGCACCTGCATGCTTGTACACAGAAGACACAGGAGACAAAACCAGGTATCCGTACCGCCGCCGGACCACAGTAAGAGCTCGTGGAAGGGGATCTGGAACTGGACGCACAAACCTCAAGGAGATACAGCGAGGGCGCAATTGTATCTGAATCTCAGGTACAGGTTCGAGGCTGCTTGTCTCAATCCTTCGTCTCGTTACCCCACACCTGTCGTAAGTGAGATACCACTCGAAGACATGCCCTCGACCATGCTCGACAGGGAAGAGCGGCTGCGGGCGCTTTAGGCGAGCATTTGTGGGCTGATGGCAACGACGCTGGAATGACTTCTTCATGGCCTTTGGGCAATATGCCTAGCAAGGCATAATACTTCCTTCCGGCGGATTTTGAATCTTTGTTCTTTGTAGCTTGATCATAAGGCCGCGAGTTTGCATCGGGAGTCGTCCGTGGACATGGTCGAATTCCGCGGTAGCTTAAGGTAGATGAGGGCAGGGAAGACACTGGAGGTGTGCAGCAGACAACTTAAGCGAAAGAGAAAGAGGGTAGGCAGTACGTATTGCACTGCATAAAGAGGGGGGGGGGGTGAGTGCATACAAGGGTGTCGACATCGGAGGGTGTAAATGTAGCTCGACCAGGGCGGCTATGTATACTGTGTTTTATACAGTGTTTCTTGAATGTGCATTGGACATCCGACGGCCATTCCTTGATGCACGTACCAGCAGAATGTGCGCCTGTCTCGCTTCATGGCTGCCGCTCCGGGCGTTCCTTCCACTCGGGTTTGCCAGTTGGACCATGTAGGCCGCGCTAGCGCCTGTCGCCAGCTGCGGGAGAATTAAGCGCGACACAGCGATAGGTCCGCATTCTAAGCGCAGCGCTTAAACCACACATCACCGCCAAACAAAGTAAACACCACCATCCAACCTGGAAATCAACAACAACTGCGACAGCAAGGCAACCCTCGAGAATAGATACCGTCAATCAGCTTTGTTGCGACTTCCTAATTGAGTCACCACATCATCCTGGCCGAGATTCTGCAATGAGGCAAGCCTCGAATCCTTTCGCTTAAGCGCGTCTGGGTGCAATCATCAAGCCGTCATGACCACGATAATGAGCGCCGCGCCCTCGAGGTGGAGCGGCAAGAGACAGAGCGTGTTCAAATCGGTCTTTGACTCCGAAATCTCGCAACCCGCTCCTCATTCGACACCTTCTCAGACGTTGAAGTCGCAGGGAGAGCCATTTGGCGGCGCACCATCACCACCACCACACCGTCAATCACCCTCTCGCCTGCACTTCCCCGGTAATGGCAAGCATTCGGACATCCACGCTTCGCCTTCATCACGGCGCCCAAAATCCCATTCTTCCATGCAGACCAGCGATCAAGTCCGGTGGGACCAAGCATGGCACATAGTGACGAGTCGTATTCAACTTCCCCCGTCGGTGGCCGCTGAGGACTCGTTTGGCACTCTGGCTCCAGAATCCCAGGACTACGACGCAGACTTTTATGACAGTCTTAAGCTGGTGCTCCATCCAGGGGAGCATGTCGAGCACGCCGCTGTTACCGAGGACATTCTTTCCTGGCATACCCAGCAGGTTCGCCACCATTTCGCCCAACATGTCCTCCCCCTACTTTCCGCATGCAACACGTACGGTGACCAGGCACAGGTACTTCTAGGAAGCATCCATACTCTGGAAGCAGCTCACCGCCAGTATCTCTACGGGTTGTCTCTTATCGTGCGGGGTCTCGATAATAAGCATGCAGATATCGCCGTCGACAAGTTCCGGCGTGATTTACACGCAGTCATCGGCAACTCCATGTCGCAGGCGCTTATGGAGTCCCTCCGAGCTGTTCTAAGTCGCTTGATGAGGGTAGTTCTGGGCATGCAGACCACGCAATCTCCCCCCGGAGAATCTCGGGAAACCGACCTCGAAGGAGACAGCCAGGCAGCAGCTGGAGCGACAGCGGCAGCGCGGCAAGAGCTCCTGCAACTGATTGAGGCACTGCACAAAGTAGGCCTAGCAGGGGAGAGGTTCCAGGTCCTGTTAGCCGAACTCATGGACGCCATGATGGTGGAGCACATCAGAACGTCATTCGCGGGCGCCTGGACGCAGTCGAAATCAGATGGCGGCAAGGATGCTCCGCGCGCCTCGTCTGTGCCTCGCGCCACCAAACTTGGCACACCTTCACGCTGCATTACTGCACTATGCAGCTGGGTTGAAAACCACTACTCGCGGCTAGCAGTCGAGGTATTTGCTCGCCTCGGCAGCGGGGACATTGCTTGGACCGATGTCGAAAAGTGGAAGGAGATTGCCGTTGGACGGTTGGCAGTTATGCGTATCCATGAACTCTTCGACATCGTTCTCCGATGGCCACAGAGTAGAGGCGCTCTTGACGACCTCCGAATGGCAATCACAACGCCGCAAAGACGGCTACAACTGACGGACACGTTTTCAGCAGCGTTACAGAAACGGTTGTTGCATCCCGGACGGTCGACATTGGACATACTCCGCGTGTACATTTCCATGATCAGGACCTTCCATGCTCTGGACCATTCCAAAGTCCTATTGGACCGTGTGGTACATTCGCTGCAGCTTTACTTATGCCAGAGAGATGATGCCATTCCGATCGTAGTGACAGGACTACTATCGAATCCGGACGACCCAAATGCCGAGACAGGCAATATCAAGCTTGTTGAGCTCGCCATTCTTCTCAATGATCCGTCACAGCAGAGACGGCCTGCCGTGGACGATGAGGAACTGGACTGGGACGATATGGAATGGATTCCTGATCCCGTTGATGCCGGAGTCAACTACAAGCGGCCCAAATCAGAGGACGTCATCGGGACCTTGATTAGCGCTTTGGGCTCTCAGGATATCTTCATCAAGGAGTTCCAGAACATTATCGCAGAAAGATTGCTGTCTACACAGGTCGAGTTCAGCCAAGAGATTCGTGTGCTCAATCTACTGAAGAAGCGGTTTGGAGATAATGCCTTGCAAAACTGCGACGTCATGATCAAGGACATCCAAGACTCGAAGAAAGTTGACTCCATCATCTCCAAGACGATCAGGACAGGCTATCTCGGTGGCCCCGTCCGAAAGGCTCACAACGCTCCGTCCTACCATACCAAGATTCTTTCTCGGCTCTTCTGGCCAACTATGGACAGAGAGCATTTCATCTTGCCAGGGCCTGTCACCGAGGGTCAAGGGCAGTATGAAGGCGAGTTCGAGCGCCTCAAGTCTAACCGTAAGCTGACATGGCTCAACAATCTTGGCAATGCCACCGTCAACCTCGAACTTGAAGACAGAACAGTTGAGAAGGAGTGCAAGACGTACGAAGCCGTTGTCATCTATGCTTTCCAAGAAGATGAAACCTACAGCGGGCCGCTTCCCGTACGTCGCAAAGTTGACCAGCTTGAGGACATACTACAAATGGATGACGATCTGATTCGCTCCGCTCTCTCGTTCTGGGTCGGTCAGCGTGTCCTCCGCGAGATCGAGTCGGGCACCTTTATCGTCATTGAGAAGCTAGATGACAATGCCGACGATGGAGGGAAGCCACCTGGACCTGGCCCCGATGATGCTCCGGCGCCCGAATCAGGCGATATCTCGCCCAAGAAGCCTGGCGCCTTAGATGCTAAGGAGAAGGAACGTCGACAGGTGTACTGGCAGTTCATTGTCGGCATGCTTACCAACTCGAGTCCAGCTATGCCACTGGGCCAAATCGCCATGATGATGAAGATGTTGATAGCGGACGGTTTCCCATGGAGCAACGAGGAGCTGCAGGAGTTTCTTGCGGAAAAGATGGCGATGGAAGAATTGGAGCTGGTCGGTGGAAAGTACCGACTGCCAAAAAAATGAGCGGGATGGAAGTGAGCTGTATAGGTCACTCCCACGGAAGAGGAGAGACTGGTCGCGGTATGGAGATGCTAGATGGATCATCATGACGAGGAACACCTAAACTGTATTAAGAACCTGCAGCTCGTCTGCAGGGCCACGTTTTGAAACAGACAATAACAGCTACGATACCCAATCAAGTCATGTTCAGTAGCCAATATATCGTTACATGGCAGATGCGGTGACTGTTGAGTAAGGCTCACAGTGAACGGGATGCCTGGTTCCGCGCGCTTTCTGAACGGACCGTTCCGATGGTAAGGCGATACGTATCGTCATTTTGATCTACGTCTTGCTTCGAGTCTTCTCTTGGACGAAGTTGTTGGTTCAATTTGATTGCACGATAGTCGCTGGCAGGAATTAGCTCTGATTCCATCTCATTTGCCGTCGGCCCAACGGAGGTGTCAATGGTGTCAGACACTCTCGAGTGCCACGGGTTGGGGGAGGGTAGGGTTGAGCGTTCTTGTATTTCTGTTCGCTCCAGCCACAATGCCATGAGGCAGTCCGTAGGATTCAACTTGGTCTTATTCGCAATCATATTTTGATTTCAAACGTCTGTCTTCTCAACTTTTTTGGGGGCTGGGAGAAGTACAGTAGGCCAGCTTCGGGGGTTTGCTTCATTATCTGCAACCTACATCACTCCGATGAGAGGTGTATGTATATCTATGGGTATACGTTTTTCCGTGAATATGGTGTATTAGCAGGCCCGAGAGCGGCAGATTGGTCAATATTGGTGTGGTTTAAAAGTAGTTGGCAACTTTCACGACATGGGGAGGTCCTCGATACTCATCAATCCCCGTAGCCACATATACTTGGGCTCGATCTCTCGCTATGACTGAGCTGCTATAAGGACCTATAAGGGCTCTTAGATTGATGTTGGATTTCTACCCTTCTTCATCATTCTTAGGAGAAACTCTGAGCAGGTAGGAAGGGCTGCACGTAATATATTTTGCTAAGGTCATTTCTTCGGGACCTGTATACGGTGAGTGTAACTATAAATTGGAATGAACACAGGCAATGAATCATGAAAGTTTGAGTGCGCGTTGAATTCCAAACATGAAGACCAAACATCTTACGGCCGTTGGCTCACTTAGTTGGTGATGGAAGATGTCCGAGTTTGGCTCCTTACGATGTCGAGTATTGTAAGAGCAGGGCATCTAGATGGCATCCAGAACATTGTGAGCATTTGCCAAAAGTTGATAGGGACTCCGGGCTCTTCTTTTTTGCTTCATGAGCTCATCTTTCCCTGTATCGCTAAGCTGGTTGTGATGGCATTTTAATGCATCAAGGCCCTGGGGACATGTAGAACCGACCATGCCATGTAAGCTTGCCATGAGAGGCTTCATGATTCAATGGTTTCTTGATTGAAAGATTCCGAGGACAGTAGTAAATTGTGAAAATCGTTCGGGAGGTGACTTTGTGTGTTCCAAAGTTCTAGACGTCAGCCATGAGCCTCTGTTTGAAAGCGACACAATACCTTCTCTTAGCATTCCACCCGATGTGGCAGGGTTGAAGACATCACATTCAAAAACCCCAACGAGCACGGTGGCAGAAGAGTCTTCTATCACATTGAATACCAGCTCCGGCAAAAAGCGGTCTTGGGTTAAGAAGAGAATGCAGGATTAATACAGGATGAGGGGAAAGGAGTTTGATTGCCACAGAAGAACCAGACTCGTGGATGACTCCAAACACCCAAAATCTACTTTGCAACATTGAGAATGGCGAATGGCTATCCTTGTGAGGTTGGGGCTCTCTGGATGTATTCTTTATGCCTGGGTATTCTTGACATGTCTTGCCTATTTACGTACAGACGCCGCGTAACCAACAGATCAAAAGGTGAGAGAATGAGCCATCGAGGTAGAGACGCCTTTATCCTATAGATCGAAACACGACAGTCTAATCAAACCCTAAATGTTCCAAGATGCGAGTGGGTTTTCCTTGTAGCGACTGAGAATATGCCCAGGTCACATATGGCCCTGTTTTTTAATTGTTTTTTTTTTGTGTGGAAAGAAGTAGGCCTAGCCGGGTCCGAACTACAGTGTAACCTGACATACGATGCTTCTAGTGATTTCCCGAGAGCTAAAGTGTCAATCTTTCTGTCTCGGTTCATTAAGACTGTCATCTAAAGCCTTGGCTTCTGAGATTTGGTGGCCGGCCTTATACTCGAGCAGGGCTTTGATATACCAAAATCATCCGAATATCCTGAATCGGTTGAATATCTAGTATATTTCAGGTAATGGATGGCCCTGAGTACTCCTCAGAAGAGCCCAAAGATGGTTCCAGTCTGTGTTTGGAGCATCAGCCGAAGCCGCAGAATGGTTTTGGCATCCTTCGAGGGGGCTTCGGTTTTGCCAGAGACTGGAAATGTTATATCCATCTGTGGCTTGGGATTTTCCCAAATCACTTGAAAAGCTTACAGCAGGAAGGGGGGGGGGTTCCATCATTCGGGTTGTTTACCTGTTCGTTTCTCAAGTCGCTGCCAAACCCGACACCAAACCCACACTGGCTTGTACCCGTAAGATGGAAAAAATCGTTTCTTATTGTACACCGAGACGACGATGGAATGATTCAGTAAGTCTCTGTTGCTTACTATTTACTGAAAATGGCTTCAACTTGCTTGGAGGCGTTTCATGTTTTTTTTGAGTAACATCTGCAACCAGAGTCCTGGAATAGCCTTCTTCCACAAAACAATATATACGGTCATGTAGGAAGCAGCAGGTGTATATATGTGTGTGTATCTGTGTGTGTGCGTGCTTACTATCTTCCGGTCGGGCAACGCGGCAAATAGTAAGGAGGTGCTTGATTTCAGACACATCACAGTCGGATCTCTCAGGGGTAAAAGTACTTTCAAAAGAAGAAGGGGCTCAATGGTAGTCTCGACTTTTCCTCGAACACTGCGAGATACAATATCGACTGTTGCGCAAAAAGAATTAGCCTCGTTCAGTCTGGAGGGCCATAAAATCCGCAGTCGCAAAGCAGCGGCTGAGGTTACAACCGTCCCAGAGGTGGAGGCAACATGCCAAACTCGACATCAGTCTTCCAAATACGACTTCTTAGAGCAGCACTCATGACTTGGCCAGATGAGAAAAGTCCACTGTTTCATCTGGAATTTGGTAGAGGGAAGGTCTATCCATTGCTGTCAAGACTTTGAAAGTAACTGCGGTTGATCCTACTTCCCTAACTTGGCTTCAAGCAAAACACATCCTGACATGATGTCAGCTGGGTAGGTAGTCGCGGTCATATCTCGATCTTCCCTCGATGAGTAACCAAAGTTTCAACGTTCAAGAGCTTGAGTGACTCTGCTCGTAATGCAATTACAGCGACCCGGCCATGTCACTGTTTCGATACTAAAGATGTGCAGTATAAGCTCATCCATTTTTGCAAGGGAACAAATAGTAACAAAGTACCGGGGCCGCATCTATGAGGATGAGACGGACGTCAAAGAAGGAGGAGAAGCCATTCATTCTTCGCTCCTCATCAGTGACCGAATGGTTCTTCTCCTGTTTCCCGTCTCTGTAAGCTGGAAAAGAGGAGAAATCGACAATTGTGAATTCGAAACGTGTTATTTTACAATCAAAAACTTGGGCATCAATTCTACTGCTGGCCAGACATAAGAAGAAGCAGCTGCCCCTGAAGTAAATGCAGATGGGAGTCTGAAGTGCCAGCAGCGGGACCAAAAACATCAGCTTTCGCAAATCGCATGACGACAAGATGCGGTGAGGTATCGTTAAGAGAACGTAACGTTGGCGGAATTTAAGGGCCGACAAACCCGAAAACGTGAATCGAACATCATCCTTCCATCGAAGTTCTGGGCCCCCCCGCTAAGAGATGGTCCAAACATGGACCCGAGTCAGCAGTCTTCGGAGCAAACATCCCTAGCTCTGGACCATCGGATCGGTTTAATACCTCGGACGTGCAATCGGCGACTCGGGGATTGTTTGCCCATTCATCTGCGGCACTCGAGGACGGCAGAACCAGGCACGCAGGTGAAATGTTGCCAACGAGAGACAGGCGTATGATGTTTGTCCGGCAAGTGTGTGCCCCATGCGTGGCATCGATGGCCTCGCTGTGAGACTGATTGTACGGATGCTCACAAATGGAGATTCAGCGGCTCACCTGCAGAACCCGTCACGTAGTCCGGCTGCCGGTATACCGACACTCAAGAATGATTTTTTTTAGTCTGCTACTCATACCATCAAGGTAGGTCGCTCCGTGTAAGTCAACTCTGTCTCGTGTGGTATTTGCGAAATCGGGTACTATTGGTCATGCAGGCGACCACATGAGCGCTGGCCTAGACAAAGTCTAGAGACTGGAACAGAAGGGCGGACATGTTGTGTTTCCAGTCATCGTTGGTTAGGTTATAAGAAAAAGCCTCGTAAGAGTTTCGACCAGCAGACTGCTGATTGAAAGTGACGATCAAAGCCCCCAAAAGCCTAGCAGAGGCTGCTGAGCTGGCTCTCATGCTTTAGACTTGGCTCTACTCAAATACGGTAGACAGATGCCGAGGGGAAAGTTTGCCGAGGGTGTGTCCTCCACCGCCGTCGACGAGAGCAAGGCGAGGAATATTAGACATGGATGGGCACGTCTGGGTGCTTGCCATCCTGCTGACTCGAGTTGCAATGGTGAAGCGGTCCACTCGTGTGGCGAGCCTGGAGCCCTGGATGATGAGACGAACATTTGAAGCAAAACACGTTGAATTGGCGGGAAAAGTCCGTGAAATTAAGTAAAATCTCACTTGGTCAGGCGACGGGGACAACGGAACGGACAGGGAGGTGGGGAAAGGGAAGAAAGGGACAGAGACAGACATGAGCAAGCGATAACAGTAGTGTCGAGCTTGGCCACTATATCTTAGCGCGAACCAGGGCTCAGAAGATCGTCGCGGGGATCCCGCTGCTTAGAAAACGAATGAGAGACGAGGTTGCCGACCAAAAAGGGCTCCAGCCAATGGATAAGCGCCATCTCCTCGAAGCTAGGTCGTCTTGCAGCAGGGTCATGACTGGGGTCTTGTCAGGATGAAGCCGCGGGGTCCTTGCATTTCCCTCGTGTCTATTCCTTTGGGAGGGGGAGCTAGAACCTGTTATGACGTAGTTTGTTGGTTGGGGGTGCGTGAGAATGGGAGAATGCAGACCCAGGGAAGTGAGGGTTGGGGTATCTTGAATCTATGAAGCACCAGGGTTAAGCGGACGGCTTTTTGGCCAGTTCAGGAGAGTGACTGAACTCTGAGCTTTCAAGACTCGGAATCTAAGTGAGTCACCGTCAGGGATCCATCCAATGGGGCCGGCAATGGTATCGTCCGCCCGGGACCAAAGCTGATTGTGCTGCTGATGCAGATGAGGGAGCATGGCCTAAGGCGGGGCACGTCTTGGAGGTGGTGGGAGAGAGAGTGGGTGAGTGGGTGGTTGGCTTTCCAAGAAGAGGCGTGGTGGTGTGAACGGCCCGGCGCAAACGGTCCAAGTCCATCGCAGCAGCCCCACGGCCCCTCCTCTCCCATACTTTTGACCACAGCCCGCCGGGTGATAGGGTCACCAACAGACATGAAGTGGGATTTGTGAAGAAGGGGCATGGGAAAGAGGGATGAGAGGGTGGAAAACCGAGGAATACGGATGGCGTACGACAGTGTGAATGCGCAGTAGATGAGGGCGAGAGGTGGTTGTTGCTTGGTGGCTGGTCCCAACAGCTAGCCCCTCTCTCCCATACGGACACCCTCCCTCCCCCTCCCGGTCCTTATCGTTATCGTGTCTGGGTGGTGCACGCGGCCGGCAGGTCGGCGGTCAGTCAATAGCGCGAACCAGGACTTGATGATGGATCCCCCATGGTGCTGAGCGACCGGGTTTATGTCAATTAATGAGACAAAGAACGAAGAACTGCCAAATTATCGACTCGAGAAAACCTTCCGTGTACGGATACGTCGCGGACTACTTGGTAGCGATGTGTTGGTAAGCATTGTTTTTGAATGCATCTTGTCGGCACGCTCGGCGGACAGTTGGGCCTCTCGTTCCTCCTCCTCCTCAAGGGGCCGCAATTCCGCAACAATCAGGGTGCTCTTATCCGCTGGAGAGGTGGGAGGTCAGCGATCCATCACACTGTACCGACGGATAGGACAAAATCACGGCCGAGTGAGACAGCACACGGTGTGGACCGGCAGCTTCGTCGCCTTCGGGCCTGGCTTCCTTTTGGCGAGACGACCAGTAAATCGGTGAGAGGCAGGCAGGGAGTCCGCAGCATCGTGGGCTTGCCAGGTTCTTCTAGGTGCATTTCATCATCGAGGGCTGTCCGGCTGTGGGTTCAAGTTGTGGAGACGCTGTGTCTCGCAAATACCGGGGAGAAGGGGGAAAACGCAGGGAAACCCGTCGGATGCAGTTGTTTGGACTTTGACCCAGTCAGCCTGAGAACAAGTCTCAGTATATCCAGTGAAAGTTGCACAAGATGGAACAGCCATATCCGTATGCATTTGAGAATTGAGGGAATTGCAAAGAAGCTGACGACAAGTCACACATTTTTTTAATTTTTATTTTATTAAAGACAGATGACTTGACGCCCGAGGGCCAAGAGGAAGGTGAAGACGAAGAAAAGAAGGCTTGCCGGCGAAGGAAGCTTGAGATGACAGGACCCCGGTCTGGATGCAAGTTCAGGGTCTTCCCATCTAATTCGTCAGATGAGGTGAGGTTAGTGGGTGACTGACTGACTAACTAACTTATCGACAAGGAAAGACTCAAAGAGTAAGGTGCGGATACTCTGCAGGAACTCAGTAGCTGCGAGGGAGGAGACACCTTCTGGTAAGGGAAGGCGGCAAGCCAAGGGTTTTCGGGGCAGAAAGTACGAGACGACTACGACTACCTCACTCGTCTTAACATGCATAAACACAGCGCAAGCAGCAGGCAGGCACGGCAGGGTACAGTGGCGGTGTTAAGGCCGTCGTTATGTATAACAAGCCGAAAACATGCTGGTGCTGCGAAGGGCTCGCATATGGCGCGTGCGACTAGTTGATCAAGTTGAGTTTCGTAACACCTGACAAGCCTGCCTTAGTTGTGTGTTAGTCTCACTCTCATTCTCACTCTCACCCTTCACTTCATTCTCACCCCCGGCCCTGCTTGATCTCACTTTCAGTCCGGCCGACTCGAATCACACGGACCCCCAGTCAGCCTCCCACACCCGATGCCATACTTCTTCCAGTGCAGCTTCCTGTAAGAATCCAGCCACTGTTCATGGTTTGTGGTGGGCTAGTTGTTGAATATTTTTTTTTTTTTTTTTTTGCCATGAGAGTTGGCTTGCGTCTGTAGTGCCACCGAAACAGGCCGGGCAGAGCAGAGTGCAGGTATGGGTTGGTGAGTGATTATTTTGCAGGGCCACCAGCTTCTGTCCTGCAAGCCCCCAGCCAGCCATGCGGTGCTCATTAAGATGAGAGAGAACCAGGGCCGTCCAAGAGACCTAGCCAACGAGCCAGCCGGGTATGTTGTGAGCAGTTCGCAGGATGGAGTGACGACAGAAGTGTCTAATCACAGGCCATGTGTGGCAAGGGGGTGGGTGCTGGGCCGTATTTATTGATACTTGATACGGCGATATTGTGAGTGATGTGTGTAGTATTTACTGGATGTCTTGCTTGGACCAGCAGAGCTCAGATGGTTCATGTGAGCACCTCACTCACACTTGGATGGAGTTGACCAACTGAAGCCGGGACTGCCAATGCAACCTCCTGACACACCCATGCCCCACCCCGGTCGTTGACGTTTAGCTACATAACGCTTTAGCAACCAAAAGGTTTCGTCCATTTCAGAACCCGGTCACGACATGATGACACCCGGCGGCATCACGGTGGAGCTTTGGGAGGTTCCTCGGAGGACGGCTGGAATGGTGAGTGGGTTCTGTCAGTCATAGAAACAGAACCCAGGAAAGGGCACCTGGCCACCCGACGACGCTTTCGGCAGGCCAGCAAGTCATCGCCTCCAAACGAGGGGAGTCATCTGCTGAGGCTGTTCCCGATTTCCATTTTCATTCTCGTTCTCATGCAAATAGGTATGCTGATGTGCCGATGCGATGCGCTTGCGTTCCCCTCAGCGCCAGCCTTTCCTGATATACTAGAACGCCCACCTTTATTTTCCCATCTGTTCAGGCCTCCAGCCCAGTTGGACGTGGTCCGTGATGGGTGCTCTTCCTTTGACAACTCTCTCATTCTTCCCAGCGGTTCCGAGGCCCCAGCTTAGAGTCTTGAGCAGAGAAACTTTCAGCATGCCGCCCGTGTGCATCCATCTGCATTTTTCCGTCGTCCACATACGGCGGTCAACTGCGGATACAAACTGACATGGCATGGTATCTAAATTGGCAAGGGGTGGTTCAAGAGAAAAAACCTGTTGGAACACAGGGCAAGAACGAGACCTAGCTTGCAACTCGCAGTTATCCTCAAGCCTCTCCCTGTCCACCGCCGCCACCGTCAACCACCGCCCATCCGCCATCCAAGACGGGCTTGTGACCTGGTCTCGACCCAGTCTTTGGCGTATCACAATTCATCTCTCCTTCGCCGCCCCCAAAGCTGTTTTGGAAAGGAAAGGTGCCTTGCCGCCGCCAACTGACACCCGCCCCCGTAGGATCCGAACAGACAACAATGCTCCAAACACACCCGCTCGCTACCCATGTCTGGTAAGGTTGCTCGCGTCTCGCTCACATTGGTGGCTCACCTCGGACAGGGCACTAGCCAGGCAGGCTGCAAAAGGTTACTCTCCAGGGAAGGGAAGGCAGTGGGAGTGGACGTTACTCCGTACGGTATTCGAGGCTCACTGACTCTCTCAGATCCGAACTTGTCTTGGCCCTTTTCTGCCTATTCATCCGCTTCCAGCTTTCGCTCCCACCACGGAACCGACAAGGGACTATTCATTTAACCCTCGCCCAACGCAGTCAATGTCGCATAGCTTGCCCCTCCAAAGAGACGGAGCCACGCGCATCCCAGGGCCGGGCCTGCTTACATGTGGAACACTGGAGTAGGAGAGACCACTGCGAACAAAATGAGGGCATCGCACAAGGTACCCTACTAGCAACACGGTTCCGCCGTATTAGTAGAGCGGCACCCGCATCAGCAACTAATCAACCTCTTTGCCAGCCGCGGCACCAGCAATCAGCACCCGCCCGGCCTGGCCCAGGGCCACGCGGGCGAATTTCCGTCATTTTCTTCTTCTTTCCAAAGGTGACGGTTCCTGTAGGCTGGTACTGTTCCCGGCAGCCACGTTCAATATCCAGTCCGGTCCAGTCCGGTTCGGTTTGCTCGTACTACATTTTGTCGCTGTTGGTGGGCCCGGCCGTACACTCAGTTCGGCCAACGGAGCGAGGTCTTCTTGGGGTCCCGAGGTGAGGGCCAAACGACGGGCGAGTGGGCTGCAGCATGATTGCGAGGGCAAAATTCGGGATCTGGACTGGACTGGACCGGCGGGTGTGCATGGCCCTGCAACTCTCTCTGCTCGGCGCTCGCCCAGTCGTCTCTGACTCTCACACTCACGCTATTTCGTACCCCCAGCGTGTGTCGTCTCTCACGGCAAGTCGCCTTCTGAGTCCCGGTCTTTTTTGTTGCCCTTGCTCCCTGACCCCCATTCCCATTCCCGTTGGGTTGTCGTCCGCCGTCTTCCCTGACGGGAGTGCAGCACCATGCCACGCCGTAACGCCCTGCCTCTGCCTGCCCTGCCCATGCCATGTTGTGCCGTGTGTACGAAGCAGTGCTGTGTGTGCTCTGCTCTGCTCTGCTTGCTCTGCTCTGCTCTGCAATGTGCTACTGTGCTCTGCGTTGCGGTACTTTGCTTCGCCGTCTTTGGTCCGTCCTGATCCAATCCGATCCTGTCGAGCAAAGCAACCCAACCCAGCCCATAATTACCGCCCTTTCTGCCCTGCAACGACATGGCTTTCTGGACATGGAACATGGTCATGTCCCATGGGCTACTGCTCTTTGATCGTAGGAGGAGTAGTAGCGGTAGTAATACTGGCTAGCAGTGCATACGTAAAGTAAAGCCTGGCCGGTCCAACCCAGCCCCAGCGCGGCCCAGCCGTGTTAATTGCCAGTCACCCAGTCTACCCAACTCGGTCCCGTCTTGGTGCATGGTGTTTCCCTCACTCTTTCTGCACATGTACGCAGTACGTATGTAGGCTCTTGCTAGTCCCCGTCCCGGTGTCATTATCCATTTCATGAGGGCTCCGTCATCAGTGGTCCGTCTGGCTTGCCGCCTTTGGTGAGGGTCGAGTGTGAGCGAGATACCTGACTTATACCTCTGGGGTGGTGAGATCCAAGGTGGGCTTTGGCTTTGGCTTCCGGTGCCTTGTCTGGATCTCGCCTCGTCTTCCCCTCTGATCCCCATTGTCTCTTGGACCTTGCTTGGCTGGAGTCTCTCTCTTCCATGGCCCGCCTGTCGACCTGACCTTCTTGCACCTTGCCTCAATACGTACGTGGTTGGTGTATGTCTGTCTGGCGCCTGGCGTCTGGTGTCTGGTGTCTGGTGTCCCCAAGGTTCCCTTCCTTCTTGCCTGCGACGAAATACAAAACCAAGACTGCCTGCCCACCCCTCTTTCTTTGCCGCGCCTTCCCTTCCCTTTCCCACCCCCCGCCGGCCGTCTCTTCTTCCCACTTCCACCTCTTCTCGAGCCATCGTCGTCTCACCGACACTCGTCGCCGCCCACCGACCACTGGTGAACCTTCCAACTTCTCCCTCCGACCCCATCCATCGATCAATATCCCTTGCTCGGCGATATTGGCGTCACGACATATGCGGCTGGCACCACAAGAAACCAACCCGTCGAGTCACCCCTCTTTTTGGCTACCTAATAAGAAGACGAACAGGCTGCCTTCGCCCTCACTCTATTTCTCTCAGTGCCTTGCTTGGCCCATCTCACCTTAGCTTCCTGGTCACCCTCACTCACCCTCGCCCACTCATACCACATCCATATAAGGTATCCCTCTGCCTCGATCCCCCCGCCCTGGACGGCTCCCACGCACAATCCTCTTACACGCTCCCCCTTTCATCCCTACTCCATCACTGCCCTGCGACAAGAGCAAGACCGAACAAGCGGAACAAGAGACACAGACCGCTCTTGATACGTTGTTACGAGGAATGCCCAGCAGTCATTTATTTCATTTTTTTTTTAAATCTTTCTTCCACAGCATTAATCGCCCCAACGCTCTTACCCGGCTGCATCTTACCTGTTACGGCCAAACGAGACAGACGCCTGCATCCTGTTCTTTTGCGAGCATTTGACTAACTTCTGAAAGCGGCATGATCCAGCGGCCCATCTCGGTGTCTTAGCAGCAGCGCCCCTCACCTCACACTCTTGACTCTGACACTTCAATTCCGCCTCTGCCTCCCAGGTACACCGAATTTTCGGCTCTGAGTTTTATCTAACCCGTGCGACGTCACGTTTGGAGGACACAAAACACAATACGAGAAACCTCGATGGGTAACAGGAAGGACAACATTCTGAGCGCTTCTTGGTATCTCTTTATCACCAACCGATAAAAGCAGCGACGCTCGGTTGAACACCTCCGAATTCCCCCAGACCCCTCCTCCAGACACCCACGTTTGCCCCGCCTCCCGGTCAGTCCACGACGACTTACCAACGGACCACAATCATCTTGCTCCCCCCCCCCCCCCCCCCCACCCCACCCCCCCCCCCCCCCCCCCCCCCACTCACTACCACCCCCCCCCCCCCCCCCGCCCCCCCCCCCCCGGGCCCCCGGGGGCCCCCCCCTCCCCCACGCGCCCCACACCCCTCGCCCCCCCCCCCCCCCCCACCGCAACGATCAGCTTGCCTCGATCACTGAAAGCTTGTACGACGCCGCCGCACCGCCCGGACTGAACGAACAAGGGCGCAAGAAAAGCAAGCGAGCGACGCCGTGCACCTGCATACAAACGGGGAATACAAACCCAAAAGGAAGAAGAAAGCGAGAGCCCAGTTATTTGGTGAAAGAGAGACTGTAGTTCTCCATTATAGGCAACCCAACCACAAATAGGAAGCCAGCTTCACAGACGCAGTCTAGGACGTTTCTCACACAACAGTAGGAGGAATTCACAGAATGGAAGAAGCCATGGATTACGCATATCACCATCCGGAGCAGTCCCAGGGCCAGGCACAGAATCCGTACACACAGCAGCGTCCACGATGCCCCTATTTCCACAACAGAGAAGGCCAGCAGCAACTCCCCGGCATGCCACCGCACCGCTCAACGATGCACTATGACCCTGTTCACGCCTCAGCGAACTACTGGCAACCTCAAGGACAACTGCCGCCGTATCAGTGGCAACCCCAGCCCCCGGTGATGAACCACCGAGGACCTTCGGCGTCCCAGCACCGATCTTCAAACTCAGCCTCTGATGCTCCTTACTATAACCATGCGCCTGTTCCGAACTTTGGCAATGTGGCTGGCGGCTACTCGGGTGCACCCCCAAATGAGATGGGAGGCCCTCCGACCATGCATCCATCGTTCTCTCACACACAGCTCCCTCCAGTGAGATTCGGTCCGTCAACGTCCATGCCGGCAAACCATCCACCATCAGGCCAGCCATTGTATGCTGGTTCTGAGAGGTCTTTTGGTGGGCAGAATGCCTCACCTCGTCACAGCGCCTTCAACACAGCGTCACACTCTATGAATGCGTTAACTCCTGCGGTTACGCAAACCGGCCCAGATCGCCTCGCAGAGCCTCAAAATCCTCCCCCGCTTGAGGCACCAGAATCTACTGGTGGTGCAAGTCAAGCGCCACCTTCTGGAGCCAGCATCCAATTTGGATCTGCTCCTCCTTCAGCTACTCCCCATCGCAGCCATACGACCTTTCTCAACCCCCCACGAGGACCTTACCGCTCTCCATCAGGTGAGATGTTTTTGTATGCATCCGAGAATATATATGCTCATATTGCTCGTCATGTCACAGGCGCCTCGTCTTCGGGAACCTCGAGCTCTTCAGGCAACTTGAGCCCATCAACCCATCCCCATACAGAGCGACGCCGAGTCCCTACCATTCGGCGCACAGTATCTAGAAGACAAAGCCCGCCCTCCGATAGTGACGTGGATTCCGACAGAGGCCTCGAACAGCTCTTAACAATGGCTGGAAACCCAACACAAATGGCACGTCATATTATGACTATGGAAGAAGACCATGTTCGGGCTGCTCAGTTCATGCGTGGCTCTGTGACTACAAAATACGTAGCATCTTCATCAGCTATTCAATCTCTCCAAAGTGTGCCGATCACCGACTTGTCAGAGAGTGAAAGAAGTGAGTCCCATGGATGCTGCGTGCAATGGATAAAGACTAACATGACTTGACAGCCTGCGTCATTTGCTACAACGAATTTGGTGTAGAAACCCCTGAAGGCGTCAAGGAGGCTCCACTCCGACTTCCCAAATGCAAACATGTGTTTGGTGACCACTGCATCAAGAAGTGGTTTGAGGAGTCCGACAGTTGCCCTTATTGCAGAGACAAGGTGCCGCACGAACCCAGAATCACATCCACCAACCCTACCTTCGACCGATACTTCCGTAATCGTGGCCATGTGAATCTCGGGGGCCTCGTGGGGGGATATGCTGGCTTCATGAGAGAGAGGGACGCTCTTCTAGCACAGGATGACGCAAATCGCTCACAAGGAGCTGGAACCAGCCATGGGGAACGCCGTTCCCCTCCAACAGACAGCGGTGAGAGTCGCCGTAGAATTCGGCCTCGTACTGGTATTCAAGGACCTGGGTCGCCAACATTCAGCAGCCGGCCCAGGCCGGTATCTAGTACGTACGAAAGTAGCCGGAGACCACACGGCGGCATGGCCACTTTGCTTCCAGCCCGGGGAGCTTTTACATCTAGCGCTTCCAGTCGTACGGGCCACAATTCCACGTCACATGTATCCTTTGCTGGGGCCAGTATGCCTCAGCATCAGGCACCTGGCTTTGGAGGACCAGCAGAGGCTTCGAGTTCATCTGCACAGACAATTCCTGTCTACGCACCACCTCATAGTCAGCAAGGCATGTCAAGTGGCCTCGGCATGCCTCATGGACTCCATGGCAGCGGATATTCAACCTCCACGAACCGAACCTCACTACCGGCGGCCCCCCCAGGCACTTGGAATCATGGAAACCCAGCAGCACCTGACGACAGTCATCGGCGTATGTTGAATGGTGATAATAGCGGGCCGCCGCCGCTTCAGGCTAGCACACCATGGGGACACGAGTAGCGGCGTCCTTTGGAACTGGTATAGGTAGACGTAACCGACATGCCTGGTACAGGAAACGGTTTTTATTGAACAGCATTTTCAGTTAATGGGCAGGTTTGGGTCGGCATGCAGGATGACCTTTTACACGGATCGACCACGGCGTTTTTTTTTTCTTCTATGGGTGTATATGGCGTTTCAGGGAGCATCTTCGTGATGGCATGATTCAGGATTCAAAGTCTTTGGGGACGATTCGAGGGGATCCGCTGGATCTCACAGGTTTGGAAGGCCGACGACGTGGAGTGCCAGTTCGAGTGCATACGTCTTTTACATATGTCAGAGGGCACTCACGTATTGGGCGTTGGGCTGCAAGCCACAATACCTTGCGCAAACAACTAGACACCGCATACACAGCGGAAGCGACGCAGGAATCTAGTCTAGTTAGTCGGCGGATGAATACATGACACTATCTCACTCATCTTCTGGTGCTCTTCTGTCGTTGAGAGATGGCCACTCGGTGGCAGAGTGAGTCAGTGGTTCGTCTGGTTGAAGGAGTGGATTTTTCTTCATCAGGCATAAGAACCATGTGAGACATCACAGGAGTGGTTGATACAGAACCGTGGCTGCTTGGTGATGACTGAACGGGGTGAGCTTTTTTTCTATGTTGGGAACGAAGGTACGGAGTGTGAGGAGAGAGAGAAAGGAAAGGTGCGGAGGAGACGACAAGGGGCGGAGTTTGGATTTAATTAGCCGTGTGAAGTCCGTCAGGACGGACGCGGAATGTCGGCAGGTGTACGTTAGTATCTAGATCCTGAGCGATCGGAGGTTTGGGTTGTCCCGGCGGGGGGGCCGGAGCAGGAGGGGAATTACTGCATCAGCGCATGTCTTGGGAGCATGAGAGGCTAAGAGGAATGTGGTTATGCACACTGCCATTTAACGATGATGAATTCCTTGGTTAATGATTATGGTGGTGTTGGTGGTGGGTGGTTAAGTGTCTGGGGTGCAGTAACGGTTGTAGCTCAGTGGAAGGAGAATATGTTTTCCTCCTCTTGGGCGCGGGAGGAGGGGTTCTTGAATCATGGGAGGAGCAGGAGAGTTGGAGACCATCAGATGGGTATGGTCGCCGTCACTTGGAGGAAGAGAAAGGCGAGGTAGGATTTGAAAGTGGTGGATGAACACTTGTGTGGCGACACGGACGGGACAGACACCGAGGGTATAGACAGATGGATGGTATCCGTACTGTGGGGCGCTGTATCCTCAGCATTCTTCGAACTCACTCCACACTGGCCAGCGGAGAGGAATCGATGAGGACCCGTGTAAGCGTGTAGTATTAAGCGAATGCGAAAAAAAGAGTCCAAAGGCCCCATGGGACAGTACGAGCCTACTAGGTTGAACGTGTTTCCATTGGTTAGGCCTTGGGTGGTCCATGTGGTCCCTTTCTGATCTGCCCCAGCGGGAGATCTACGGTGAGGAATTTGGACTTTGGACCGTGAGGTTCTTTTTTTCTTCTCTTTTTAGCCGTTCAAGCACCCCTTTCCTGATGCCGCGGAGGAGTGCCAGCCCGAAATGATGGGATAGTGGGATGCCCGACAGAGTTGTGTCGAGTACAGTCCCCGGCGGCGTGGCATGCCGTTTCTCCCGAGCAGTGCAGAACTCGGTACGAAGACCGGGTGGTGCATATGTTGTTTTGGAACAAGAAGGGCGAACGGACATGGGCAGCCAGGACGGAAACACTCGTAGCTATTACAAGCAGAGCAAAACAGTGACACGAAAGCTATTTTCAGCGTTGGAGAAAAGGGAAAAGGGGAATGGCCCGGGGTGGGGGAGATGGGTTGAAATGTTCTTTTTTTTTGAACATCACGGACGGTGGGACGGGAATGATGCCCTGCCGTAGCTTGGAGGCGATGACAGTGACGGTGCTGTTTGTGTTTCTTGGACCTTGCACATCTCAAGTTTCCTACATTTCATGTTTCCCGGTTACAGAAGACGCAATCTTCCCTTTTAATTCCTTTAAACCGCTACTTGGGTCTCTGTGAAGGTGGGCCTGTGCATTGTGAAAGACAGAAGTCCATATACAGGTCGCCCGATGTTTCGGTCGAGAAACAGCAGTAGGGGCTCGAGGTTGAGCTATGGTTTTTTTCTTCTTGACAAATCACTTTTGGTTTGGCTTTTTTCTTTCTTTGTCATCCAGACGTTTCTCAATGCTGGTATACTCTGTCCCAACTTGTTCCCACGGATGTGATGATCCGGGGGCTCTGCTTGCTTGTCCAGGACGGGGCCAAACCGAGAAGCGAGAGAGAGAGGTTCTTGTTTGCCTCCTTTGGATCCTTTGGATGAAGGCATTGCATATGGACTTGGCATACTCCCGCCCTCTGGTCTCGCTCCGTATAAGGTAGCTGCGATCCAGACTGGTCTTGGAGTTGGAGGCGAAAAGAGACAGAAAGAGAAACAGAGAGAGAGAGAGAGCACTGTCCACGCGATTGAAACGGGCATGCTATGCGACTTGGCCCATTTCCCTGTGCGCTGCCCCTTCCAATCGAGGGACCATCCGAAACGAACAAGTCAGACTCTGGCTTGGCTGGGCCAATCGCCTGCTCTCGCCCGCCAAGCTTGGCGTCGTATCGGCATGGGACCCGACCGAGTGGCTGGAATCACAACAACGTGTGTCCTTTCGCTTTTCTCCTTGGTCTGGGATTTGGGGGTGGGCGAGGTAGGTGCTGTCCAAGGCATCTATAAGGTAAGGTGAAGTATGCTGCCACCGTCACACCGGACTGAGTACTGAGGGGGGGAAAAAAAAAAAAAAAAAAAAAAAAAAAAAAAAAGACAACACAGGAAAGAAAGAAAGAGAAAAGAAAACAGAAGCGCCAGCGCGGGCGGCAAGGGGGGGCGGGGGGGAACCCGCCCGCCCCCCCGCCGGCCGCCGGGGGGGGGGAAAAAAAAAAAAAAAAAAAAGGCAAAATGGAGGCGCTGCCACAGCGTGCAAACGGAACAAGAGTGGACAGTGCTCCCAAGCCTGCAACATACCGCCAGATCTTCAAACAAGATCGGAGAAAAGAAAGGAAAAAGAAAATTAAAAAAAGTAATATGGACAAGGGTTGAATCGGGCGAATAAATCGTCCCAGAAGCCCGTTGGACTGGGACGAGGGGAGAGATGGACCCCAAATCCCGCCCCGGATTTAATTCAAGAGCCTCTTTCGCCAGCAGAGCCCGGATACCTGGCTGGACCTTTCAAAGACACGACACCACCAAAGGTGACCAATCCACGGCGAGCTAGGACGAGAATGGCGTTCGATTCGAGCCGTCTCCATCAATGTACTCATCATCCATAGCCCCCTCCCCCCTCCTCCCCCCCTACCATCCCACCTTTGTTAAACAACAATCACTGGCGGGCTTTCTGCCGATTCGTCGATGGCCTTTTGCGGATGAACTTTTGAATCCCGTGCGTACCTACCGCCCTTCACAGAGAACTTGTCCATAGAGAGAGATAGAGAGAGAGAGAGAGAGAGTGTGTGTGTGTAAGACGGAGACGGAATGCTGGACTTATCACTCACCAACTCCAACCC
>NW_019173161.1:0-57582 GCF_001831195.1 Colletotrichum orchidophilum | reverse complement strand
GTACAGCCTTGCTGTATCAGCCCTAGTAAGCTCGTGATGATACAGTGAGCCCCTAAGCTTTGCCGTTTTATAGGTTTTCCCGTGTATTCATTGCTCTCCTCGACAAGACCCTACCTTGACTTTCAAAAGGGTTGGATTCCGTCTTCGCCATACCAAGATTCTCGGCAATAACGCCATGAAGGCAGCCGCGTCTGTGGGCAAATAGTATCCTTCAGCACAAGACCCATCCGTTTACGCCACCCGTGGTTGCCCTCCACAAGTTTCGACACGTTGAGTGCGATTCTCCCTAGACAACTGGTGCACGGAATTGCACCAGCCGTCCTCATGTCTTTCTCTAGCAACCCCGGCCTCGCGGCTGGCACTGGCCTTTCCGGGACCGCCTCTCCATTCTTGCAGCCGTTGACGGCATGCGCGATGCTGGTAAAGCGAGGGACTCCTCACTTCTACCTACTCCCGCTGAAGTGTTTGTTCAGTCACTAACCCGCCTATGTAGGTCATGTACACTGCTGTTTACGTGCTGCCTCTTTATATCTCGCCTGCCAGCCGTCCATCGTCAACGCTATCGAGAGACGACCCTATCGTCATCCGCACACGCATCAGATCCGTCCTATTCTCTACCGCATCTTGCTCCGCCCTGACTTATCTCATCCTTGCCCGTCTGCCCGGTGATGCTCTACCCTTTGGACCACTTCATGCTATGGGATATTGGCCCATTGGCATACTCGAGTCTGGATCATGCCTTCTTCTTACGGCCATCCTGTTCGCAGCTCCGCTGTACGAGATTCTTCTCATGGACGGTGTCTGGCAAGACTGGCGAGGTCTTGATCCCATCATACGCATTTGGACCCAGCTGACAACGTGGCGGAATATTGTCGTGGTAAGTTACATCAAGGAAGCCTCAGAGGCGTATAGTATGCTCGATGCTTATAGATGCTAATGTGCGCCCAAGGGACCTTTGACCGAGGAAATGCTATTCCGCTCTGCCTCTGTTCCGCTGCTGCTCAGCGCTCGCATGTCCTTGACTCAAACCGTCTTTCTGTCCCCAGTCATCTTTGGCTTTGCTCATGTTCATCATTTTTATGAATTTCGCATCTCTCACCCCAAGGTGCCCCTGGTTGTTGCTGTGGCCCGCTCAGTTCTGCAGTTCAGCTACACGTCTCTCTTCGGTGCCTACGCCACTTTTCTTTTCCTCCGATCCGGGAGCCTCTTAGCCATCGTGCTGGTGCACGCGTTCTGCAATGCAATGGGCCTCCCCCGTTTCTGGGGAGCTGTCGAGCCTTACTGGCACGTGAGTGGGCACCATACGCGATCTGATAGTCGAAAGTGGACGGTCATTTACTATGGACTTTTGTTCACCGGGGCAATTTCTTGGTGGAAAAATCTGGTGCCCATGACCCAGACCTCGGCGAGCCTGTTTCCGCAGGGGTTTTGAGGCGCCTTGTGTAGTAGATATATCAGATATTGCCCTAGCAATGTGTCATTTTTCCATATCGATGTCCAGTCCTGGCATTGCGCCGGGTATTGTTAATCCATCATCACTGCGCATCCTCCGCCGACGCAGCGAATCCTGCTCCCAACCTGTTTGCGTCCTTGCCTCGGCCTCGACCTCTCTTCGAGCTTCTGCGCGGAGATTTGGGTTGATTTCCTTTCCTTTTGCCCTGCTCACCGATGCGTTGATCTCGGCTAACCCATCTTCCGGTCCCCTGGTGTTCTTCTTGCGCGGCCACATACTCGGCAGGGCGATCTCCTGGAATCGGGGCTCCACGCACCGCTCGTCGAACCAGCGGTGTAGACGCGACTCGATCAGTTGGGCGATTTTAGGCACATCTTTTAGCCTTGAACGGCCCCCAAGAAGACTTCCAATCGACAGATCAAGGCGGTAATCATCCATGAAGCTGAAAGTCATCATGGTCGGGGTAGATTGTGATGGGTTGCTCGGGATGAAGGAAATGGACAGGGTGCCACTGAACCTTACAACGGTAACTGAAAGTGCTACGGGTAGCACGGCGCTGAGGTTTTTGGGATAGTTGAGGAGGAGCTTTGTCTCAAGTGCAAGAGTAAGCATATCGCTGAGGTCAACGTCCATCCGTGCCTGTAGCTTCGCGCCGTCCCTCGTTGCGGCGCTCGCGTTAAGAGTCCTGCCGCTGCCTAAGTTCAGCCCGTCCTCGTCAACGGGAATGACTCGACAGTTGCTAAAAATGGGGAAGTCTTCTCCTAGGCTAAGCTCCGTGACGCGGATCTCATCTACGAAGTCGGGCCTCGATCCTCCGTTCAATGCCTTGGTGAGAGAGCTCAGAATGGCATCATCATGTTGCGCATCGCTTCGAAACTGGGCGATTGTTTGGGCCACGAGGACGTTGAACCAGTCCAAACTTTCTGGCTGGTGACTATCAACATTGTAATAGGTTTTGCTGAGGATGGAACCGATGGTTAAGTTCGGAGGATTTCGGAGGACGCTCGACTTCTTCCGGTTGAGCGTCTGCTGGCCATGCTTCGCATTTGCTGTACGAAGACTAAGGAGAGAGCGCTTATGAGCCAACGTCCTTGACCGACGTTCTGTTGCTCTCAATGACGCTGTCACCTCTGGCGAGGGAGGGTCGCCGAAGATGAAGAATTTGATAAAGGCCGCCAGAACGAGGACGACTGAGAGCTGGCCGAGAATGAGGCCTTGTGTAAAAGAAAGGCTATGAAGTTACTTGTTAGCATGCAGTTCTTTAGAGAGCAGTAGATGTATGGATGAAGAAGAACTGACGTCGGCTCTGCCTTTGCAGGGCAAGTGTCAGCGGATAGGCCTGCCATCGTGATGGTGGCCGAAGACGGGTCGTTTGGTGCTCAGAAGACGCTATTTCTCTGTTGTATGCCCATCTGGTTTGAATTACAAGCTTTCAAAGTGAACTGCGTGAAGGCCTGGCCGCCTCGAGGTGTGCAGCTTCGAAAGCTGATACCAACGTAACCTAAGATATGCTGCATGAACGTCACGGTGAAGTGTCTGCCTGTTTGACTAACAGTTTTAACACTGTGGAGCGGCCTGAACATCACTGCTTGGAGGATCCACCGCTGACCCGAATAGACTAGTCGCTGTGTCAGGCACGCTCATGCTGCGCGAGTTCCCACTGTCAACTTGAGGTATACAGCACTAGGGCACCTTTTTCAATCCCCACAACGCATTTGTATACCTGTTTAAGAATAAATTTAATGAGAAAAACGAAATGGAACTACGTTTTTTGTATACTTGGGTATTGTGTCATCAGAAATTAGAAACCCAGTGGCATGCCAAGCTGTTGTGCCGTACCTCTAGAAAAGGGAGTAGATGTATGAAGGTACCTGAGGGGGAAGTACTTTGCCAAGAAACCTAGGTACCTAGAGGTACCTTACCTTACTTTAGTACCTAAGGTACCTTAAGGTAGGCCAGGGAGCTCAGGCAAGCTGTCCCAGTCGACTACCTCCGCCATCCGCATCAGTTGCGAACTACATCGATTCCGCTCATCCAGCGATTCATCTTAATTCAACAACAATACAACGCGGCCGAATGCCATCCATGCGTAGAGAACTGACGGCTCCCATCTGAAACTGGTCACTGATATTATCTCGTCCTCCCACCTGTCGCAGGCCTGTCCACTAGCCGTCTCCCATCCTTCTCTCCGCCAAGCACCACGCTTCACCAAGGATTCGACCTTTGCGCTCTGCGCCCCTGGCCAATATGGACGTGGCACAAGCAGTGGCCAGTTATGTCTCTCGTATGATTCAATCGGCCGATTCTTCTTCGACGACACAGTCGGCCAAGATGAAGGTCCTGCTACTGGATCGAGAGACAGTTCCCATTGTGTCCACTGCCATCACCCAGTCAGCACTACTGAACCATGAGGTTTATCTCATCGATCGCATAGACAACGCCAAAAGGGAAAAGATGCGCCATCTCCGATGTTTGTGTCTCGTACGCCCATCGCCAGACTCCATTCAGCTTCTTATTGATGAGTTACGAGAGCCAAGATACGGGGAGTATCACCTGTATTTCACCAACATCGTCAAGAAGTCATCACTAGAAAGACTCGCCGAGGCTGATGACCATGAGGTCGTCAAGTTGGTCCAGGAGCAGTTTGCCGACTTCATCGTCATCAACCCCGACCTATTCTCACTTGGGCTCAGCCTTCCCCATCAGCGTCTGTGGGGCAGCAACCCAGACACGTGGAATTCAGACGCCCTACAGAGAAGCACTGACGGACTCATTGCCGTGCTCCTCGCGCTCAAGAAAAAACCGCTGATCAGATATTCCAAGACTAGCCCACTTACCAAGAAACTCGCTACAGAAGTGCGATATCGCATCACGCAGGAGGAGCAGCTTTTCGACTTTCGTAAGGTGGATACGCCTCCTATTCTCCTCGTTCTCGACCGACGCGAGGATCCAGCAACACCTCTTCTCACCCAATGGACATATCAAGCCATGGTGCATCATCTTCTCGGAATCACCAATGGCCGAGTTGATCTGAGCGATGTGCCTGACATTCGCCCAGAGCTAAAGGAAATCGTCTTGTCGCAAGATCAGGATCCTTTTTTCAAGAAGAACATGTATCTCAACTTTGGTGACCTGGGCGGGAACATCAAGGACTACGTGGAGCAGTATCAGTCCAAGACACAAAACAGCTCAAATATTGAGTCTATATCGGACATGAAGCGCTTCATCGAGGAATACCCTGAGTTCCGCAAGCTATCTGGAAATGTTAGCAAGCATGTCACCTTGGTCTCGGAGTTGAGCAGACGTGTCGGCGCCGAGAACCTACTTGAAGTCAGTGAGCTTGAACAAAGTCTCGCTTGTAACGACAACCATGCGGCCGATCTCAAGGTAAGTGCCCGACGACCAAAGCACGATTTCCCAGAATGACCACCCAAAGCTGACTCTTCGCTTAGAACATCCAAAAGCTCATTCAGTCTCCAAAGGTGACAAGCGACAGCAAGATGGGCCTTGTCGCCCTCTATGCGCTACGATACGAGCGGAGTCCGTCTAACGCTCTTCCCATGCTCGTGGATCTCTTGGTGGCCGCTGGCGGGGTTTCGGTTCGGCGAGCAGATCTCGTTTTCAAGCTGGTGAAATACCAATCTTCATTGCAGCAGTCACAGGCACAAACAGGCATCACAGACATCTTCGAGGGAGCTGGCATATTTGGAGGAGCCGGTGCCCGGTTCAAGGGGCTGAAGGGCGTTGAGAACGTTTACACCCAGCATAGCCCTCTGCTTGAAAATACGCTTCAGAATCTGATCCGGGGACGGCTGAAAGAACAGCAGTATCCCTTTGTTGAGGGTGGGGGAACTACTCGGGACAAGCCGCAAGATATGATTGTCTTCATAGTAGGTGGTGCGACGTACGAGGAGGCTAAAATGGTTGCAACAATCAACGCATCGTCGCCAGGTGTGCGCTTGGTACTAGGAGGTACAACGGTCCATAACTCGGCTACGTTCCTTGAAGAGGTTGAGGACGCTGTATCTTCGTGGCCCGAGATACAAAAACCCGGCACGAGGCGATAGTGGGAAAATAATCCGGCTCTAACCTTGATTATGACTTAGGAAAATCAGGATCTTGGTAGCCGCCGGTAGTTGTCATATCTGCACGTGTACTTAGGTCACTCCAATGAGCAACACGCAAGGTAACCAGGCGTAAATTCAATGGCGCGCCAAGACGTTCTTGAACCGAGATAATCCGACGCAGACTACTCCATTCCCAAATTGTAAAATTACGGCAGGAGTGGTCGGAGGACTCTCTGTGACGTGCTCGCGTGACGGTAGAAAAGGGGAAAAAAGGAGAATATCAAATGGAAGTATTCATGCCAGAGGCGACGAGAGCTGGAGTTCTCCAGTAGGTATTGTCACACATGCTGTACACAGACACACAAAGTTCAACCGATATGTTTAGAAGCGAATGAGAAATATTGCCGTAGGCAGGCTTTGCTGGGCATCATCTATGCGACTTACAGAATATATATGGGCTTGTTGAGAGGCCTAGGTCACTGGCAATCAATATGAATGGATTACTCCAAAGATGCTGGTGGTGAGAATTAGGTATCCACACCCCTGGAGTCGGCGCTTGTAATTGCCGTGCACCGATCATGTCACTGTGCACTGTGGCGCCAAGGGGCCAAAAAAATCCCAAGGGGACTGAAGGCGCGCGCAGGAGATCTCGATACACGGAACTCTGACCTTTGCTCCCAAAGCAACAACCTTCAAAGTCGGTTCCACCTCTTAGGACATAAGCCGGTCGGCCGCGCTCTGCTACGTGAGGCGCGTTCAGTCTTTTATTCGCCGCACACATAACCAATGCGATCCCTTTCAGCAGCCTTGAAGCTGCGCCCACGTATTACTGCCAGAGGCCTTCGAGATCTCAGCAGGTGCGGGTTCGCAGACGTTGCAGAAGGCACTAGGTTAGTTTGTAATACACCAAGCACTTCTAGTACGCCAGTCGCACGTCGCTAACCCTTGTTCAAGACCATTCGATGTCGTCGTGGTGGGAGGCGGCCACGCGGGCGCAGAAGCATGTGCCGCAGCTGCCAGAACCGGCGCGCGGACGGCTCTGGTGACACCAAAGATCGAGAACCTCGGCACCTGCTCCTGCAACCCTTCATTCGGCGGCATCGGCAAAGGAATCATACTCCGCGAAATCGACGCTCTCGATGGGCTGGCAGGTAGGGTCATCGACAAGGCCGGCGTGCAGTTCAGGGTCTTGAACCGGACAAAGGGGCCCGCTGTCTGGGTATGAAAGCCAAAATACCCCTTTCGTAGAACTATTCATCGCCGCTAACGCTCTGTTTCTGCAGGGACCCCGAGCGCAGATTGACCGAAAGCTATACCAGAAGCACATGAGAGAAGAGCTAGAAACGTATCCAAACCTCTCAATCGTGCTAGGCAGTGTATCCGACATCGTCACAAGCGCAAGCCCAGACACGACGAATTCCGCCCAGAGCAAGATCACAGGCGTGCGTCTCGAGTCTGGTGAGGTCCTTCCTACACGCGCAGTCATCATCACGACGGGCACGTTCCTCAGCGCCGAGATCCACATCGGCATGAAGTCGTACCCAGCTGGACGTATAGGAGAAGACGCCTCGTACGGGTTGAGCAAGTCGTTGAATGACAGCGGTTTTCGCCTGGGGAGGCTCAAGACGGGGACGCCGCCGCGTATCGCCAAGGACAGCATTGACTTTTCCAAGCTGGAAAGGCAGCCCGGAGACGACCCGCCAATGCCGTTTAGCTTCCTGAACGATAGAGTTGCCGTCGAGGAGCAAATGTCCTGCCACGTCACTTATACGACTGAGTCGACACATGAAATCGTAAGGGCTAACCTGGATAAGACGATCCATATTCGAGAAACCATCAGAGGCCCGAGATACTGCCCTTCATTAGAAGCCAAAATTACCCGGTTCTCAGACAAAAACAGACATATTGTCTGGCTGGAGCCCGAAGGGTTCGACAGCGACCTTATATATCCCAATGGCTTGTCCATGACGGTACCGGAAGAGGCCCAGGAAAAAATTTTGCGCTCGATCCCGGGCCTAGAGAAGTGCGTCATGACACAAGTCGGCTACGGCGTCGAGTACGACTACGTAGACCCTCGGAGCCTCAAGGCGACACTGGAAACGAAGCAGATCAGCGGTCTGTACCTTGCTGGCCAGATTAATGGCACCACGGGCTACGAAGAGGCGGCTGGGCAGGGCGTTGTTGCGGGCATGAACGCCGGTCGCGCCTCTCTTGGTCTCGAAGCGGCCCCGATATCCCGAGCAGACGGCTACATCGGCATCATGATTGACGACCTCATTACCAAGGGCGTCACAGAACCGTACAGAATGTTTACAACACGAAGCGAATACAGACTGACATCGAGAGCGGATAACGCCGACCTCCGACTGACAGAGCAAGGACGAAATTGGGGCGTCGTGTCGGACAAGCGGTGGACACATTTCAATGAGGAGAAGCAGCAGATGAACGACATCATGTCACTCCTCTCATTGACGAGCAAGAGCACACCCGAATGGTCCCGGCAAGGTTTTCCCGTAAAAGAAGACACGAGCCGACGCAACGCAATGGATATGCTCCGACTGCGCAACGTGACCATGGACCAAGTCGCTGCTGCGGTGCCAGGCATTGGCTCCATCCCGGAGCGTATCAAGTCTCGCATCCACATCGAGGCGACATATGCACCATTCATCAAGCGACAGCTCGCCGAGCGCAAGGTCTTCGCCCGGGATGAAAGTCTGAGACTGCCTGACGCGATTGACTATGACCAGGTCCCAGGCCTGGCCATGGCTGAGAAAACCGTTCTCAAAGCCACCATGCCCGAGACTCTGGCTCAGGCGAGGCGGTTGGAGGGCATTACACCATCCGGGTGCCTCCGGTTGCTGGGCTATGTGCAACGCCAGCAGAAGAGCATTGCCCTGGCCAACGTGGAGAAGACGTGGCGGGAAAAGCAAGGCCGGGAGAACGACATGGGACAATGACTGTTGCGTTGAAAGCCTGGTGAAGAGCTTGCCGAATGAGGGGCAAGGTGGTGATATGCCGGAAAAGGCGCGGCGTTGATGCTTGTATTAATACCAGAGCAATCGTGCCAACTGGGACCGAGATTTCTTGTTTCCCTCTGTGCATGTACATGTAATTTACAATAACTTTTTGTCCACCTTCCGTAACGCCCTCTGAATCCATGCTTGTTACCTACACTGATGCGGCCACACTTGACGAATGTATTGCGTCTTTCCTACTCATGAGACTGTGGTTATATCACTTGATACTGATGCGGTTGGTTTCTCAGCAGATGACAAGAATGAGCTTCAAATGTTTGGGCCAGTCAAAATACCAGGAGGGAAAAAAAAAGGAAAAGAAATGGGGGAGGGGCGAAGAGCAAGCTGCCGGTGACCAAAGGGAGAGAGCCCCTTTGATACTGATTATACCTTTGGAGGCCAAGTCTTGGGCGGTGCAAGAATCTTGACCGCATCCTTGGTGTATATATAGCTTGCGCCGCTCCAAATGGTTGTAGTAGCAACGATATATCTGGCCTTGTGTCAGCGCGCAAACATGCAAACACCGCTCCCGTCGCCTCTTCCTCCCGTCTCACGAGTCTGTTGGCATCGGCGGGGGTTGGAGACGGTCAAACTTACTGCATGGCAGTCAAAGCCGTCGATAGGTCGTAGCTAAACACGGGCGCGGCTGTCGTCAGGCCGATGAGGACGAGCTGGAGAAACGTGTTGTATTTGCTGATCGTCGTGGGATGGACTTCGGCCGAGGGCAGGGAAAAGTCCCAGTACCGCGCAAAGGTCTTTGGCGGCGGGAGGGAGATCCAACGGTAGTAGATGGCGGAGATGGCGAGGCCCACGTCGCGGCCCAGGATGATTGTTGCTAGCCACACTGCAAGGTGCATGAAATCAATCGTCAGTTTACATCTTTCCCCCCCATCACCACTGCTCCATCTTGTCCGTTTCGTCTGTCTACGAAGCGGGGCCCGAACCCAGAAAGAAGAGACCTACCCGGAAGAGACCCCTGAGCGGCAAGGCACACAGTCAGGATCGTCATCAATGCCTTGTCCGCCATCGGATCGATCACGGTCCCGACGACTGTCTGCTGCTTCCACCGCCTCGCGATCCACCCATCCAGCAAATCCGTCACGCCGGCATACGCAAACAGGCCCAGGGCCCAAGCATGCTGCTCGTGAAGGATAAAGTAGCCCACAAAGGGCGCGGCCACGAGGCGCGAAAGCGTCAACAGGTTCGGGAGAGTGCGGATATCTTCGCGGAGGTTGGTTGGCAACGTAGGTAGCTTCGCAACGATCTTGCTTGCCGTGCTGGAGCCGGGTTTCTCACGGATTAGCCAATGAATCGTGCCTCGGTGAAGGAGAGAGCTGGGGGGGAGGGGAGGAGGGCAGCACATACCTGGGGGGTTGACCGTCACTCCGCGACGCATAGAGGGCGACAAGTCGCGGGCGCGATTGGGGCTGGAGTGGGTGGTTGAGAATGGCACTGGCACTGGCACAGGCACTAAGCTTCAGCGTTGGCCGATGCCGTGCCGATGATGGCAACGCGTGAAGAAGACGGTTGCTGCTGCTATGTACGCGACCGCATTGGGCCAGAGACACAGCCCTTCGACCGCCGAGCCTAACAAACAGCATGTCTGTCTCCTGTAGCCCGACGTAGACCACAGTCGAGCTTCACTTCGCTTTCGTGCGATTGATTGGATGGATGACAGTCGCGAGCTCACGTGCGGGTGGCAGACGACCTCGTCCACATTTACTTGCTGTCAGCGCAGAGCTGGGGTGCCCCATCGTTTGGTAAGCTTGGTTGATGATTGGCCCGTGTCTGTAGCATATCACGAACCCGAATACTCTGCCACAAGCATACTATTCTTTACTGCATAACTGACTTTTTATTTCCTTCGACTGGGGGGGTGCAACGTAGCAACGGCTACTGTCTAATCACTCCCATTGACGGGAGCTTTACAGACCACACACATACGCTCGCAGACGATCAAATTTTATGATGATGCGTTGCGTTGCGTACGACACGTGTCTGAAGACTGTAATTGCCTTACAGGTAAACTTTTCGGTGTGTTCCCAAACACCCTCCTCTCTCCTCAGTACACCTCACATATTCCTGCGCCGTGGATTGCACTCAGCTTCGTGCACCTCTCTGTTTTTCTTCTGAATAAACCAACTTCATCGCAAACCGCAATCTCGGCGCTGCGCTCTGCAAGCACCTTGGCGCCTGAATTCGGAGTCTGCCTCGTTAACCCGAAGAAATCGGTGACCCCGCAACATTTTCCACACTGTCGTTCAAGGGCAATCCTCTCCAGCGATCCAACCAACGTTAGGTTCTCTTCCACATCCAACAGCTTTAGTGTTGAGCAAACTGGGGTGGCTGAAACATGCATACACATAGTACTGCTTCTCTTCAGGTCCTACCCAGTGTGTTGTTGCTGTTGTTGCTATTCGGCCAGCCCGCACTTCCTTGGGGAATATATTGACCTTGGTCGTCGTCCAATTGGTCAAACGTATTCCATGTGTCGCGGCTGAGCCCTTCAATGGGAAAGCCCTGGGATGGTCGGTCGCCTCCCATTCCAGATTCGGGATGCACATTTCGTGGTGACGAGGAGGGGAAGGTTTCGTGAGGAGACATGTCGTGAGCGCGTTGCTGGGAGTACAGCATTGATGTCATGTAGTTGCCTCCGCCCAGTGACCGCGAGGGGTCGGTTGAAACAGCTGGCAAACTGCTGGCAAGACTCATTTCGGGTCCCGTACCAGGTTCGTAAGCTGCCGAGTGTCGTCGAGGGTGATGCTGGGACTCGAGTGCCATATTTCGCGACATATCGGGAGTCAATCCGGCACTCGATGGATACCGGCCTGCACGGCTGAGGTTATCATAGCCATAACTTGGGTGTTGAGGCTGCGCGTAGCCAACGTTGCTGACAGATCCAGGAACTGGGTTCATGTACGACATGTACGGTGGGTGCGCGAACTGTGTTGCAGGCATTCCACTCATGTGTAGCGAAGGAACCGACATTGCTCGTGATAGACTCTGGTGGTGGCCATTGACCGGGTAGTGTTGGGCGAAAAGACCGTGGCCTGCGCGCGAATCGTCCATTTCGACCTCGTCGATGGGGGCGCGGAAATTTTGTGACATAATCAATTCCCCTCTGGGAATGATGGTTGAGAGCTGGTGATCTTTTGATGGAGTCATCAGCTTGCCGTCTGTTACATCTTCCACGTTGTAGTAAGACACCAGATGGTGCGGTACGCCTTGGTAAGTAACGCTGATTGTCTTCTTCACAAGTCCGTTTTCCTTGAAGGGGTACGAGTCAACCAGAGACCCAATCAATGCCCGCTCCGCGTCCTTGTTGCCGCCTTGTGAACCATCCCCCATGCCCAGATTGGAGGCTGTGCCGTTCACGCTGCCTTGGCGCGCGACTTCGGGCTTCGTCACGCCTGTAGGTTTCTTGTTGCGTTTCATGGCGCGCTTCTTCTCGCCGGGTGGGAACGGCCGGTCAAGCTCACGATAGATGAGAAAGTTACCGAGGATACGGCTGGGACTCCAGGCAACTCCGTCAGTCCACCGCTTGATGCCGGACGAATGCTCCTCGTAGATGAAGACATTCCCGCTCTTGATGAGATCCTGGCGTTCTCGGTCGTGTGGCCTTCGGGGAACATGGTGTAGCGCACTGCTCAAACATGCTTCAAATAGAACCAAAGCATCGAGGGTGGAAGCGACGTGACCGATGAAGGTTGGGTTTAACGGAACATTGGAATTTGCCATTTTGGCTTCCGGTTGCGCCGAGTCTAATCGTGTAAGTTACTTTAAACGTTGTCAGGAACGGCTGTAGAGTTGCGCCACTTACCGGCAGTATATGTATGCGGTGGAAAAGAGATGTCAGACGGAGCGTGAAAGCCGAGTCTTCCCTTGTGATGATGATGGAAGCTAGCCCGGCTGACTGAACAGGATAGTGCTCGTGGGAATAGAGATGCAGCCGTTGTAGTTGGGCGCGGTGTGTGAAACTGGAACTTGCGAGGAAGGATGGAGGAGAAGTAGACAAAAGAAACGCCGATGGGAGGGGGAAGGGAGGATGTCTTTCAACGGCGAGTAGGTGATTAAGACTTGTTAAAGCTAAATTTCCCGAGGCGTTTCTGCGAAGAAGAGAAGAGGGAGGGGAATATAATGGGCAGGGTAAGGTGAGGTAAGGTACGACACGGTATGTGTGGAGCTCTCTGAATCTGTAGCAGCAGACGCGGGACCGTGGTTCGCCCTACGCTGATCGTAGTATCCAGGTCGCGACACACTGAGCGCCTCTTAGTCCACCTCTTCGTCTTCTTGTTCAGCCACGGATGAGGAGCTGGCTGGATGACTCAGGGTAACCGTCGCCTGACGCCTGAAGCCTGAGTTGATGGGCAACGTGTGGTGGTGGAAAGAGCTTGTGTGTGGGACAGCGCGATGGGGAGAACGCCTCGGATCGCAGAGAAAGGAAGGTTTTTGGACTGGGCCAAGCAAAGGACGAAGCTTGAGGGCGGAATGTGTACGGCCAGCAGCAGGCAACGGTGGAGAAAAGGTTCGTATGTGTCTATGGCTTGTGGCTTGCGTGGGTCAGGAACCGGAGGTTGATGGTGAGATCCAGTGTTTTAAGGTTTGTCAAGCGCAGCACGGTTGAATGTTGGCGGCGTGTTAGCTGTGTGGTTTGGGTTTCCCTCCTGTCCTGTCGTGGCGGCTGGCTGCGGTGGTCTGGCGAAAGTGCAGGACCCAGCACGATTACTGTAGTGAATGCTCCGAGGAGAAAGACCTTTCCTTGTCAGGAAGAGAAGTGATAGTGCATTGAATGGGTGAGGATAGATTGTTGTCGCAAAGGAATGAGCGTGGGTGGTGGTTGATGTATGCAGTGCGATGTGCTGTGGAACGGACCCTGAGATCTTGGATGTCGGGAGGAGAGTAAACAGAAGGGAGGGCCTCGGAGGTTTTTGATTTCATGAACCGAGCGGTTGGGCCTCGAACTCCTGGTATCCTGAGCTTCGGATGCTAGGGACAGCAGAAGTAATCGAGACAGCTTGCAGAATGGATGTTGCCGAGGACTTATATGAGTGTCGGTGCCCGACGGTAAAACTGGTAATTGCGCGTGAAGATCGGGAGACTGGATGAAATATGTCCATGTACTTTGTTTTGCTGTGCAATCAGGGGAGCGCGCGCCCAGGGCAGCCGAGGACAAGATGGAGGTGCCTCGAGCGAAGAGGGCCAGGATAGAACAGACAGGCCTGGGTTAAGACAATAGACAGGGCAGATCGGGTCCAGGGCTCAAGGCGGGATGCCGACGTAGGGTCAGGCAAGGTGCCGCGGTCGAGGAGATCAGGAAGCTGTTTGAAGCCGAGCAAGGGTAGTAGATGAAGCTCTACCATGTACGTACGTCGAGAGCCAAGAAAGACAAGGCGGACGGGGCAGAGCGCAGAGCGGCGGCGGCGGTAGCGGCAGGGCAGGGCAGGGCAGGAGGAAAGAGGTGGAGGTGAAGATGGAGGTGGAGATGGAGGTGGAGGTGGACGAGGACGACGATGAGATGGAAGGCGACAAGCATTCGCCATCAGTCGCATCAACAAGAGGTACGGGTAGATAGAACACAGGTGCGGGAGCCAGAGCCAGAGCCACAGCCAAAGAGTCAGTCCTCCAAAGCAGAGCCGGTGGGTGTGGAGAGGCAGGACAAGGCGGAGGAGACGACGGCGGCGGCGGCGGCGGTGGGACTTGGACTGGGACTGGGACTACATAGGACGCAAAGACACACAACCCAGCACACAGGATACAGGGGTTAGACTAAGAAGGGTATGGGGTGTGGAAATGGAAAAGAGAAATGGGGTACGGAGTACAAGAGGAGTGTGGATTGAAGGCCGGGGTGGGTGGGGGGGGGGGGCGTGTGGGTGAGAGACGGGGAGGTCGAGGGAGGGAGTGAAATGGGAGAGGAGAGAAACAACAGTGCAGCAGGAGTGCCTTCGGTATGAGAAAAACGACTGTGGGCAATCGAAGGAGGACAACGAGCCAGAAAGAGAGAGAGCGAGAGAGAAAGAGAGCGAGAGATTTAGTGTGTGTGTGTGTGTGTGTGTGCATGTAGGTGTGCGTGTGTAGGTGTAGGTGTACAAAGTACATGCATGCGTGGGTGGGTGGTGGAGAGAAGGACGTGCCAGATGCTGGGGGAAACGCTCGGCGATCAGAAAGAAGAAAGGAAATTCCTCGAGAGGTCCAGCGCGGACCAGGTCGGCAGGCAGGGTAGCTATCGTATCCAAAAAGACTAGAGAGACAGCGAGAGAAAGAGAGAGAGAGAGAGAGAGAGAGGGAAAGAGGGGACAGAGGTACAAGTGCCAATACCGTCCGTACCTGCGCCAATACCAATACCCAATACCCAATACCCAATACCAATCAATGCCTGCGCAAGTTGTGGAAGTGTGCCAGAAGAGCATAGACTTTTCCCTCTATCTATCCGTAGGTAGTAGTGGCTATTCTCTCGTGACTCCCCCCCCCCCATCCTACTGTACCTACCTGTACCTCTTCCACATACGACACCTACCTACGGAAAACCTAGCACAGCCCTGAGATGGGCACTTGTCAAGGCCAATGGGCGGGTTGGTGATAGGTGAATCAATGGGCGACGTAGATGGGGTTAGGATTCGATTCTAATCAACCAAGCGGGCCTCTTATCCGCACCTGCATCTGGACTTTCTGTTGCAGTTCCTTATGTCTCATCTCGGTTTGCCATCCATTCTACACCATCCTGCACTGCTCAGTCGTCCATAGATAACTATGGCTCGGTATCTGTGCCGGTGTTGGTGCTGGTATCCGTAGATGCTTGGCTTGGGTTGACCAGTCTCCTGTGAGTCGGCACTACCACGGCACATTATATCAAGCACCAAAGGTACCAAACGAAGCCTACGCAGCCGTGTGATGTGCAACGCAATGGAACAGGGCCGATGCTGGTTAGGTGCGGCTACTTCTGTAATTGTTGTTGTTATTGTTGTCGTCGTGGCCGTCGTCGAAGTTTTGGTGTTGGTGTGGGAGGCATAGTCAAGGTTGGGCGAGGGAAAAGAGTCCGACAAGGTTAAGCTCAAATGCCTCAAAGTAAGCGGAGGATAAGGCTCTCGCAGAAGGATCAAGAGGCGGGCAATACGGAGAGAGTGCTCGGGCAAGGCAAGGCGATGGGATCGAACGACAACTGCTGGCCGGTGCTTGATGCTTGATTCGGGATGCTAGCCATAGTTTGCCTGATTTGCTTTTTTGGGTTTTGATGCCGACTGTCTGGCGGGTAGACGGGGATGAGTCTTTATCTCATCTATTCTGCTTGCCCTGTATTGTCGTGCCTCAAGCACGGGCTGACGCCAACCACGAGAGTGTTACGAGAGTGTTGGGGTGCGGGAGATGTCGATGCCGAATACACCATCATCTACAGCAGACAAACATTTGGGTCTGGTTGCGACCATGTTGAGAAGCGCGAGAACCGGCAAAGACGGGAACAAGTAGCTGCGACCTGGTACCTAGAAGCAAAGCAAAGGTACATGAGAGCAGATAAAACATGCAGTGAACTTGATGTTGCGGCATCTGGGTAAGAGGGGAAATAGTGGCGCTGGATAAGTGATCCGGCTTCGTGCGATTGCAGATTTCGCACACCTAGCATACCTGCCTCTTCCTGGCAGCGGGGAGCTGCCCGACAGCAAGGTAAGGAGAGCGAGAGCCTCCTCGTGTTTGGAGTTTCTGCTTGTTCAATATGCAGAGGACCTCTTCGGTGCTCAGCAACTGCAAGTTGAGGGGACAAGTAAACCACCGAGCGCCAATAGCCAGCCCGCGAGGTATCAGCGTTAAGCTCGTGTTCGGCTTGAATCATCTACGTCGGGGAAGAAGGAGGGCTAGACAAGGACGTCAATGGACGGATAGAATATGGGAAGGGCAAGGGGAGACAGGAAAGGCAATCATGAGCTGGACATGATAAGGTCGGACGGATGGAAGGGAATGGGATGGGATGGGAATGGATGAGATGGGATAAGGGTTAATCAAACGGCCGAGTCGAAAGTGGAAAGTGGAAGAGAAAGGGAGAGAGAGGGATGATGGTCATGGAGATGGAAGAGGCATAAGGCGGTGATGGGGTGAATGATGGGCACGGCCGAAGGTATCAGGAAGAGGGAGAGGAGGCGTGGCGTCGGCAGCAACATCGACTAGGTACCACACCGATTCGTTGAAATGGGGAGGACTGCAGGTGATGCCAAAGGTACCCAAGGTTAGCGATTGCTGCTTGCGATTGCCGTTGAAACAAGAATGCTCTCCTCTTCTTTCCTCTCTCCTTTCGTACACTCGGAACGCGTAGGAGGGGGAGGGGGAGGAGGGAGGAATAGGAGGTGGTGGTGGTGGAGGAGCTTCCATTGTAAGAGGTGATGAAGGGACCTCTTCGGGACGAGGCATACAACCCGCCGAGATGTTCGTGTCAGAAGGAGGTACGTATCGTTCACTACCGGTACCCAGCCCTCTTCCCCCCTTACGAATACATCTGCCGTCCCTTTCCACTTTTGGCATTGTCCATGCCATGCCCGGAGAACAAGATATCTATCTGGACCTAGTCCAGCAAGCCAAGGGAGAAATGAAAACTCTCTCTACTACTGCCCTTTCCCTCCCTCGTGCCTCGTGCCTCATGCCTCATCTCCTGACTTGCAACGGACTGGACTGCACTACAGTTTGGAAAATGGCATGAACCACCAGGGAAAATACGGTGTCCGACATGCCATCGCTTGTGACATCCATCCCTTCCCTTCCAACACAAAAGGACAAACGGCACTCTGATACCTGTGATACCGTAACGCCTACGGGTACCCAACGGCTGGCCCTTGCAACGTGCTTTGGCTGCCTGACCTTATGCAACAACACTGGACGAAACCTCCTATGGCCCGCAAGCCAAGAAGAAAGCACGGCCGAGCCGGTAGAATGTAGGAGATGGCAGCAGCCGGGGGCCATGGTAAGAGGGACAGAAGGTTGCGGGAAGGAAGGCAGCCCAGGGAGAGCACAGGCGGCGGGCTCGGGAGCCAAATGTTGAAGAAAACAAGGAGGGAAACAGAAGAAAACAAGCCAGCCCGTCCAAGGTACCTTGTCTTGCTATGCAGTAGAGTGCCCCAACTTGAGACAAGGAACATGTCTGCGCCGATCACGTAAAGATACGTGTTCACCCATCGGACACACGTACACAGGCCACCAGATGCCCCAAAATAACCCATCCAAGGATACCAACGCCGTCGGGTTCGCCGTCGGGTTCGCCATCGTCAACTGCAGCGCTTGTACGACGTGAAATAAGTCGACTGATGGGAACATCAAAGAGAAGGCTTGGCATCCGCGTTGAAAAGTTGTGGAAGAAAGAAAAAGGATGGTAAATAGAATAAAAAGTTGTTGTTGGGGGGGGGGGGGGGGGGGGTGTGTGTGTGTGTGTGTACATGCCCGAGTAGAGTACCGACCTACCTCAGCTTTATTTCTCCTTCCTCGCTTTGGAAACTCCTCCTCTATTATATTTTACTTTGTTTCCAGAAGGGAGAGCCCAAGCAATTACAACAATAGCCCCCTCACCGCGGGGGCACGCGGCGGTTGGGAAGCCCGCCCGCCCCGCGCTGCCCGCGTCCCCCGCCGGCCCGGTGGTAAACCTCGCCCGTTGTGACTTATCTCATTTCTCGAAAGGCGAGGCTATGAAAAGTTAAGCAAAGGAGCCATCGAGCGGTGGGACGCAAGGCTGGTGGATGCCCCTTCCCAAGTAGGGATATCAATGCAACTGCCGCGTCAGCCGTGCCACTGCCGCGCCTCAAAATGGTCGAGTGGTAGATGAGCTGACGAGATTTGAGAAACAGAAGAAGAAAAGTGAGAGGGAAAGAAGATGGAAAGTAAGAAATGAGTAGGGATCGGTGGACAAGACGAAAGACGAGGCATCATCAACAACCCGTAGCAGCCCTCGAGACGAACGTCTTTAGGCGAGGCGAGCAGCATCAGAAACACTTTACCTCAACATGTTCAATTCGTACATGGTAGCAACAGAACAGTGAATGGATGCGAAGGAAGATTCCAACTGCGAGAGGTCATTCTATCTGTAGAAGCAATCCACGATTTCCCAATGGTACCTTACCTTGGCCAAGTATGAGCATCGAGGCCCTGTGGCCTGGTGTTTGTCCCTACTGGGCCGGACTAAGACTGGACGGGGTTGGGCCGATGGATCTACCCAGAATCACTGGACCCCCAGCTTCAGCCCACACTCCATCCGGTACCTGGATAGCGTACGAATAGTTCATCGTGTTCTCGAAGGCAGGCAGGCTGTCGTTACACGCTGGATGCTGAAAGCGGCATGGTGTGGTGTGCGGCGGGTTTAATCAAGGATTGGCTGAAGCACTCTTTGGAGAGTCAAGCTTTCTCGACCCTCTGTTCTTCGTGGTTTTCTGATTGTTTCTGAGTCTTTATCGGTGCAAATCTGCTTGCCATCATGTTACTTTTCCTGTCCTTTGCCTTCCCTCGCTCGGTTCCCGCGTGGCATGCTAAATTAACTGCGAGTTTGCCTTTTGGTCGATATCACTCTACTAGATTGTTATCAAAAATAGAGATAAAAGAAAAAAGTCTACTCGGGGCCCAGTGGCTTGGTGTACGCTCCAATGCCTGCTGCTTCCCACCCAGCGCGTCTCTAAAGTCGCGCCTGGTGCTCAAAGTAAAATGGAATAAAAACCCACATACTTTCTCTCAATCGCACAACGCGCAACACAGCGTCTGACAATGGAAATGTGTTTGAGATTTCCAGTCGATGCCGATAATAACAGCTGTGTCGCTGTTGAATCTCGTCGGCAACGTGCCGGAACTATTAGGGCACCTATCCTAGCATTTATGCTGTTGAGAGACAGGCGAGACGTACTCTAGAGCAAGAACCAGGAAGGGACGTTCGTCGCCGGGTGGTGCATCTTAGGTACATTTGTGATGTGAACCGTGTGCCGATGCTGGTGGCTCGTTCTCGCGGTGCCAAACGCTCGCAGCTTTGCGTCAGGGAAACAGGGAGTAGGTGAACAATGCATAGAGAGGGAGAGGGAACAAGTACAAGGGAGGGGACCGGGCTTGCTATGTCGGCTTCGCTGACTTGGCTGAGTTAGAACTCCGCGCGGGTATTGATTCGTGCCTGACCAGGGCCCGGGCTCCTCACCCATAGTTAGGTAGCCAGGATCCGTGGAAGGATTGTGAAGAGCATGGGGGATAATGGAGATCGATTTGACGTCTCGGCACCCCCAAAGACGCACAGCTGATGCTGGAGCCGGGGCTGGTATCGCTGCTCTCCAGCCTTCAGCTGGACCCCGTACTCCAATACTTGCTCCTACTTGCGCTGACACGTCCAAGGGCGACCTGACTGAGAAGCTCGTGGTTTGGCGGCATATGGAGTCGCTCTACACGTGGTTAGGGCAAAGGAAACATTCTGGTCGATGAGAAGACGGTATGCCATGATGCGCCATGTGCTGAAGTGGAGAATGGGAACATCGTCGAGACATGAGAGCGTGCGCTACCACATGGAGCCGGCCGAGTATGGTCGGAGTATCCGCATGCGGTAAGGTACAGGTGAGACAACACCACACAACACTAGTGTATTTGGGGGGGGGGAGAGTCGAAGCAGCTCATCACGATAGGAGGTGCGCAAAAACCATGTGAAGGATGAATAGTCGAGTGCAAAGCGACGATTGTCGGTAAAAGGACATCCTACTAGGAATAGCAAGGAAGATAGATGGAGACGAGAAATACAGGGTTCTGGTATGGATGGACTGATAGACTAGGCGCTACAGCTTCGCAATGAAGTGCAATCAATCCAAGCAACAAACGGCGGGTCCGCGGATTTGCAAACCCAGCCATCAACCAAAGTCCTCCATCGGCTGCGAGCCAAGAAAAGAAGCAGGTATGTTACATTGAAAGGGGGATAATAATCAAATCAAGGCTGCCTAGGTCAAGCACAAGCCCGCCGCAGAATTGTATCTACAACTTGCCTAGCAACTAGGGAGGAATTCACCTACAAGGTAAGGGGTGGGGGACGGTCAAGAGAGTAAGACAAAAAGCAAATGAAGTTAGGGAAGAAAAAAAATTGGAAGAAAAGACTAAAGCCATCAAGCTTGACAGTTGAGACAGGGAACAGGGTGAATCAGATTTCCAATGTCATCTGCAGGCGCAAGCCGAGCCAGTCATTTGCGAGCTACAGAACAGGGGACTACGGGCTAGGCACCCCTGTCCGTTGGCACCCAGCGCCAGGAACCCAGGCGGGGTGGGAGGCTCAGGTCCCCGAAAAATTGAAGAATGATCAACACAAGGGTGGGAATGGGGTGGATAGCCGATGGAAGGCTGTGCGACGTGCGGTTCAAAGGTTGGATATTGACGAGAGATGGGTGGTGGCAGTGGTGGGGTTGGGGTTGTTGTTGTTGTTGTTGAAGGAGTGAAAAGGGTGCGGGAACAGAAGGGCTGGGGCGTGCGTCACATGGCCAAGGGCCGTGGGGTGTCTGCCGAGCTGCAAAGAGCACGTGCTCCACGTGACCTGATGACTACACCACGTTCTCCGTACCCATTCTGACATTTGCTTAGGTAAGGTAGGATCGTGCGCAGCAAAGCATCCGCCCGTTCTCTTTCACTTCCATTCGCATCCCACTCTCAGCTTTGGGTCTGCCCTTTCATAGAGATAGCTAATCCTTCTGTTTTCTCTGCTCCAGGGCTATGTGGCTGGTGGTCTACCAGTCAGGCGTTTTGTACGGTACGTACGAGATATTCTTTCAAACCAAGACATGTCACTTCCTAGCATGACCACAGCTGACACACGGCCTTGTTGAATGGGGATATTGGGGGTGTGGGTGTGGAGACACGACAAGGGGAGTTCACACCACCGGCAGTGTATCGTCATCCTCCTTTTTGAGGGTCTGCCTACTTTCCGAAACCGATGGCTACGACGACAAATTTGACTACAACCTATAAAGTTGTTGCATCAATGGAGGAAAGCTATGCCGAATTTGCGGAACGACCGGGAATAGGTCCAAGATAGGTCGCCGGGCATTATGCACCGTCCACAGTTGCGTGCGTCAATCAGCCTCAATCCTCAATCTAGGCATCTCCAGACAGCAAGCATTGCTTCTTTATTGTCACCTGTGTGGGTGAAGCTGTGCCTGCGCCAGTGGTCTCCAAGGTATTGTAACTCTATTATTGCAGAGCCTGGGCATGTACCCAAGGGCAGCTAAACCGTCTCATCGTACCTTGAGATGGTGTGGTGCCACTGCCCACCCGGCATCCGAGAGCTTTCTCTCGCTTGGCCAACTGCTCTGGATTTAGCTCCCAGGAACACCCAGCACATTCTTCGACGCAGCTAACCTTATTGGTTTAGCAGGGCGAGCCGATGTTGGTTGTGGAGATGGGGGTCGACTGGAGGAAAGTAGTGGCATAGCTTCAACGTGGCTAGATCCTCCTCATCGCTGTTAGCTGGAGTGTACTGTGATGCGCATGGCAGACACTATGTATCTATCTGGTGCCGCTAACAACGGTACAACACTGTGTCCTGCAGAACGCCGACTTGGCGCGCGTAATGGGTGTTGGTTCCCCTGCGATAGTGCCAGATGGGAACACGGGGTCGTCAAAGTCAATAGCTATCTGGACACTGAAACCAAGGTCGGAAAGATACCCTACCTTTCGAGGCAAGCCGATGACAGCCTGTAGATACGTACCCGTGTAGATGAACAAGTGACGCACGAGCTATCAATCTCGGACTCAGAGGCAAGATATTCATCCAAGTGCCCCATCTACCTATATTCACTTTCACGTCAACCACGTAGGCCTCTGTGTCTGGCAAAAGTTCGGTCCGGGGGGGATCTGTAGCAGGCCGTTCCACGCGGAAGTCAATTCGACGGTTGGCCGTGGGCGAGGCTATGCGTCCAAACACGCACGTTGGTTTGCAGCACGACAAGTTGCCGCAAGTCTGGGCGGAGATTTACTTGCGTGTCAAAATTACCAAGACTCATCCAATTGCATCAGTCAAAGCTACGTAGTCAGGTGGCAGAAAACGTTAGAGCAAATAGCTAGGGGCGGGAAAACTCTCCAGGTCCGATCCACGGCATTTGTGGCTGTCACACTCGCACGCTAGCGTCGTCGAATCGCTGCCAAGATTTCATGGCAAAGGTCTTCCGCCGCAGCTTGTGGCCGCGGGACCCCGGACACAGAGTGTCCAGGATTCAGGACGATGTTGTGATTATCTTGGAATCAAGCAGGGGAGCTGGTTTCGCGCCACAGGCCAGGAAGGGGATCGTGGAGAACGGCAATATCCGTTTGATTCCATCAAGACATGCTTGCTGTTGCCGCTAGGGATGCCAGTTTGAGCTAACGTCGGCAGCATGGCAAGTGAGGTGTACCCTGGCACCTGGTAAGTAGACCATTATTGGGCACCTAGAGTGGTAGACTACGCCCGCGTGGATTTGAGGAAGGGAAGGTCGAAGCCAACGCGCCAAGGAAACAGAAGTGCATGTGGTAATGGTGTGGAAGCGTGTGCCTGCCTGCGCTTTGTATGCATGATGGTGGTGGGAGTGCGCGTACGAGTTGCCGCACTGCGAGATGATCAAGCCCGATCAGATTTCCGCCAGTGTGCACGGGCGTGGTATGGTGTATGCGTACAGCGTGCCCGACTATGGTGGTACATCACTCGGTGCCCGCACAAGGACACAGGTGAATAGCTGTACAGAGGTGACTGTACAGTACGAGTGGCTGTCGTAAGTATGGACGGATCGAAGCGAAAACGAACTCCGTCCGGCTTGCCGCAAAGGTAGGGGGTGTGATTGAGCGACGATGCCTATGCCATATCCATGCCAAGGCACCTCGACCCCGACCTGTGTGGGCAGATTGACAGCATCCCGAGGCGACGCGTTTCAAGGTTCACCCGTACATTTGGGCAGCTCCCTTTACGCAACGGCAGGCTCTTCATCCAGAGTTCTGGGGCGGATTACTTTGGGCATCCAGGTATTCGCTGGGTCGTTCCAGATGCCTGGCGTCAAAGGCAAATGGCTCATTCCCAGGCTCCGGCCTGGCAACTTCTGTACGTAGTAGAGGGCCGTGCTGGTCAATCGGCGTTTGTCGGCAAGAAAACGGCGCTGGACTTAATTTTCAGATGCCGCTGCCTAGCACCCTAGAAGGTCGAGGATCTCGGGACGGAGGGCGTATAGCGTTCTTGGCTTCTTGATGCCTTGGTGCCTTGGTGCTCTGATTTATGCCTAGAAGCACCACACAGCAAGCGTTCGGCCTCAGTCGCTAGAGTCACTACTCAATAGTGGCCTAGCCGATTGGATGCTTATCCTCAGGCAAGAAAGATACACAACTTACAAAGTGGTCGACCTGCCCTTATTCGTACGGCATGATAGGCAAGGTAAGGAAGGAACGTTGTACAGCCCGAGGTCTCGTCTGGTTCGAGGCTTGCTGGAACCGGGCAGAAGCTCGGAGGCCGGGGCATCATCGTTGCATCTTGGTCCGCATCCCGCTGCAATTCAACTACACTTGCAGTCCTGCACCATCTTGCTTCTTCTCTACGCCCACAGATAGCCGTGCTCGTTCTTGACAGGCGAGCGCTCTGTTTGGACCCGACGTGTGCTTGGATCTGAAACTTGGCACCAATAGCAAACCATCCTTCCCCTCTTTTCTCTGCATCATGGGCCTCGTCTCACAGCAATTATCCTAGAGAGCATGCCTACATAGTACATCGGCCACCAATCTCGCAACTCGGCTGTGCGGGGCCCGGAGCCGGCCCCGACGACACATCCAACACTTGTTTCTGCGTCTGGACGGGGAACACTGGGGTTGCAATTGGAATGGTGTTCCTTACCACGTCGTTACCAGCAGTATCCATTCATCTCGCAACCCACCCGCCCAATCCCTGGCCACCTCTCGCATCTCATCTCATCCCACATCAGAAGCAGCCACAAGAAGTGTACCGAGGGGAACAAGCACACAAGCTCATGCTATCCCAAAGCTCAAAACTCAGAGCTCTGAGAAATCTCCCGTGAGGCACGATGAACGCTTCCGTATTGGCACCCCGAAATCGACGCGTTTCTTCACGCTGCATCCTTGACTTAGCCAGCTTACTATGTACACCACCTGCCGGAAGGTGGAGCTGGAGCCGGAGCCGGAGCCAGACGCTGAGCCCTCAGCCCTGACACCGTGAGTCCCAACCAGCGACTGGCTTCTTCAACATGGACAAACAGCACTAGTCCTTGTCGGTGGATACGATTCTGCCATGTTCCCAGGTTGTGTCTCCCACCGATCTGTCCCAACACAACTCCACGTGAAAAGGGGCAAATTTAGAATTCAATGTATCCGTACGTCCTTCCCACACTGTCAGGGTGAGAGCGGGAACGGGAGTAGAAGGCGCTAGCCCAGCTAATTAGCCCGATCACTTTCACCCCAAGACCTTCGTAATTCGGCCGATTAGGTATATCTCTCCCTGAAGCCGATGCTGGTACTAGAAGCACTCACTCCCTAAGTCCCTCATAGTCGCCAAGGGGGGGCAGCGACTGCAAGCCTGAGAAGGAGCCCGAGACAAGACCAACCTAACCTACCATGTCTGACCTCACCGACGGCCTTCACGGTTACTCACACGGACTCATTCATTATTCAAAGCCCGATGTCCGCGACACAATGTTGCTTCTCGGCCGTTCATGATATGCAAAAATTGGACCACCACCGGCCATCGGCCGTCGGCGACATAATTCTGACTTGAGCCGACCAATCACTCACACAAGCGACGGAGAGGCCAAACAAGGCCGCCAATCGCCTCGGTTCCCGACCTACCGGAGGTGTGCCTAGAATGCCGAACCGGCACTATGTCCTCCAAGTTCATTCCTGTCACTAATGACGGCACCAGCTGTTGGAGCTTGAGCTCCACCCCAGTCTCCAGGGTTGCTTTTCATCTCCAGACCCCAAACGGCGCCTACTCCACTCTCCAATTCAAACCCCTACCACGATCAAGAGTACTGGAGGCTAAGCAGCGACCTCAGTTGCGACTATACTACCTCAATTTGGTCATTCCAATCTCACTCAAGGGTCAGGCAGGCAGCGTTCGCAGCCGCCGCCAGGTGAACGAGGCTGGGGTTCTTGGCTCAGCCCCGAACAGATGATGAAGAAGAAGTACGGATAGATATTCAGAGCTTCTGCTTAATCACAGTTTAAAAACAATCTTATTCTTGCCCGACAATCGACTGACTTGCCAGTTGGCAATTGTGTCTGCGGCGGAATCTCCGCACCCCACGCCCCACGAGTCTTATTCTTGATCCTTGGACAAGTCATTTCCCCTTCACTTTGCTTTCGATCTTTACCCTTGGATTACCACATTAGTATCCTTGAGCGGACGTGACGCATTATCACACTGAGGTTGACTGGTGTCTGGGGTGTGGTTTGCCTGCCCGCCTTGTGTACGAGTGGCCTCATTCTGTATCGTTATTATTGTCCACAGTCTTCCGTCTAGTGGTGTGATAGCCTGATGAGCCTGAAAAGGGCCCGAGCACGGTTGTAGTTGCTTGACCGCTCGCCTTGTCGTCTGTCCTTGGTCCGCCTCACGTGGTGAGGCCCTTTTGAACAGATGGGACAACAAAGCGAATTCTAGCAGCATCCGGTGCACGGATGTGGTTGAAAAGACGAGAGAGGCAATAAGGCCTCAGGCGGACACGGTGTTTCCGCACTCCGCGGGCCTCCGCGAAGCGATCGCAACAACAGCGGTTCGGCGATAATGCTTTGTCGTGTCCGAGCAGCCGTTTGTTCGACCCTAGACTGATTCAGTCAAACGCCTCAGTCAGACGAATGCTCAACCCTCGCATCCGATATCGACATCAACATGTCATGGCGCCTTTCTTGCCATGGTCTTTTTCACGCGTTCCAATTTCCCCCTCTTTCTCGCAAGAGACCAGGGGTTCTGAACGATGAGGGGGCCGAGGGTCGAGGGTCGAGGATCGAGGGTCGAGGACTGGAACCCACAAGTGATCAACAAGAGACGGACGGAAAAAGCATGAGAGCGAAGACACCCCATGCTCCCCTCTCATCCCATCCCACTGGGCCACCCACGCCCACTTCACCGGCCTCACATTCTTCTTGGCCGTCTCTCATGCGCCCGCCCGCCCGCTGAGCTCCCCGCTCCCCGTTAGCAAGCTCCCCGCCGACAGCGTCTTGTAGCCTCGTCGAAGGCCTCACGTCCCCGACCCCGCTCATGGCGCCTTGTCTCTTTGTGTCGCATTCGTTCCCCGAGAACGCTTGGCCTGGTGGTCCTGTCGCAATGATGGGTATGTCGACGTTTCCGATGAGTCCCGCCCGGCAGGGCACCCAGCCAACCTGATCACGACTCGCGGAGGCACGTACGCAACGCCCAAGATTTCCATCTCCTACGAATACTTTGTACACCATACGATGCATACGGATACCATGACTCCCATCCCAACGCCTGTCCTTGGCCCCTCCTCTCATGGCGGCCCTATCCTGGTACGCCAAGGTAGCGCAGCAGCTCCAACACTTTGCAAGTCACGTCCAGATGGAGCTAGACCCAGATGGACCAAGCTTTCTCCGATTCGGAACTCTTGGAGATGTTGGAAATATCATGGCTCAGGTCCAAGCCTCGAAGAATATAGTGCACATGTCCAAGGCCGCAGATCTGTTGCCAGTGACCCGGGAAACGTCGAATACCTGAGCTAAAACAAAACCGACCAAAAACTGAATAACTGCCATAACCGAACCGGCCGAAATGCCAGTGCGGTTGCAGACCTTGGACCTGCATAAGGGATGTTTGACGTGTCGTGGTTTTGCAGTTCGCTGTGCACTAACATGACGATGGCGTAGGAGCGGCCAATCACTCCATCTAGACCCAATGCATTGTTGTCATGTTAAGCCTTCCAGTGCCTCACCTAGTCTTGAACTCGGGAGGAGTCTTGGATGCTGTGCCACGTTGAGCTGCAGCTCGAGCACGGTACGGATACCTACAGCTAAGAGGGATGACGGGGGGTTAGATGTGGCAGGCTAGAGCTCTGGAACTGTGTAGCAGCCAGAGAGAGATGGTTTCAGCCAAATTCGGCGCAGAGCCATGATCCCATTGGGTTCCCATTGAGTAGTGGTAACAAGGCACCTTGTGTCTTCCTCTCGCTACAATGTATGTCTTGTCTTACCCAAGTCCAGCTATCCCAAAGAGGTGAATGCAAGTGTCCGAATGTACTATGATGGCTCAGCTTCTAGCCCCTTGTCCTACCCACAATGGCCCGGCATCATACCTAGGATCCCGAATGAGCCAATGACCGCCCCGCTTCACTTTCCGCATAATAGTGTAGGTGAGGGTATTATGTCATCAGTTTCTCTGTCTCCATCGTCAGAAGAGAGGCTCTGTCTGGGCCCGACCATGGTGTAAGCGTGTCCCGAGGGGCTGTCACGGTCCACCGTCAAACGCCCGGACCATAGAGGGGAATACGAACCTGTGACCGGAGCGTCGCCATGCAGCACACGACCTACGACGATGACCGGCCGGCTTCAGCCATTTCCATGTTGGCGGTTCTGATGAACCTCGTGCCATTGCACCTCACGCGGCTTGCCTCATCGTGACCATCACGGGCGGTCTATCTGACTATCGGTGTGACTGTCTGTCTATCTGCCCTGCGTCTCTCCGTCTGACTTCCCTGCTGGCCTTTCCTCTTTTCACCCCAGTCGTGCGCGTTCTTCTCCGAATTCCCTGCCCGCCGCGATCCATCTCGGTTTCTCTTTCACGCTCCCTGTCTCCGATTCGCATCGTGGCCCCTCTTCTCTCCCGCTCTGTGCTATATCAGTCTCGCGAGGGCATCCGAGCTCAGCCGAGCCCACGACAAGGTCATGTCAGATGAGCCAGGGGGGGCCAGAGTGACCGGGGCAAGGCTCTTGACACTTATTCAAACAAGAGGGCATCGACTGTCCCAGAGATGGGGATACCCCCGTTTCTCATCATGTTAGCCACGGTTAAATGACCTGGGTCCAAAGGGCTCCCCGCACTGCCGTAGACAGGCTGGTCCGCCATTTCGCACCACGACTTTGTTGATACCTTGATCCCAGCTACCGCCCGCAACGTTGCCAGCAGCCAGGCGATCAAGCAGCAGCCGCTCTGGCCGCGGCCGCCGCGCCGTGTAACAACCTTGGTATAGGCCCTGTCCATAGTCTTCACCGCAAACCGACGGCGGCGGGCGGCGGGCGGCAGCAACGGGTGCGGACAAGATCCAAGCCATCTTAAACTTGCCGCCGTGCCGCGATTACCTTGGCGTGGGACATGGGGGAGGGGTCTTGTCAAATTTGTCACCCGCAGAACCAAGGGACCGTTACTCGACAACACCATGGAATCGTGGAACAAGTCTAGACAGAGAGGAGCAGTCCAGACTAGCGCAAAGGAGCAAAAAGGTGTTTAACCCTCGTCGCACATCGTCCGCGGCCTGGCGATGTCTACTCTGACCCTCTGGCGGGTGCTCGTCGAGTCGAGACTTTGGCATCCTTCACCAACCTTGACATCAAACAGCTTGGCGCGGACTGGGCTAGTCACGACACAACCTCCCCCCTTCCCTTCCCCTTCTAGTATTGCTTCTCGTCATCATCAAACCCCGCCCCGCCTTTTGGTATTGTGACAATGTCAGGTCGAGTGTCTCGTTTGCTGGTCTTCCCACGTTCCTTGCCCATCTCTGCCTCCGCCTCCACCCTCCGGACGGACTATTGCGTCTGCCCGCCCTGCTGCCGAATGCCGGATGCCGGGTGCCGGTACAGCCGCCGGGCGCCGAATGTCCAACACCAAGAACCACCTTCTGTTACCCCCCTCCCCGGCCTTAGTAACCCCCCCTCCCGAGCCGAGTCATCCCCCCTTTCGTTCCGAACCATGGTCTATCAATTTTTTGTCTTGACTCATCATCAAGGTGATCCTACGTGATGCCGTGTGATGCGAGATGTATTTGCTCGGGCGTGGCGGAGCAAGATAGAAGATCGTACGAAAATGGAGCCTCGCGATGGCGAGGCGCATGAGATTGAGCAAGTTTTCGCCAAGGATCCAAGCCTCCCTCTGCCAACTTGCCAATTCCCGCTTTTCAGCACCCAAAACAGCCCCCCCCGCCCCCCCCCCCCCGCCCCCCCCCACCTCCCCCCCCCTCCCCCCCACCCCCCCTCCCCCCCCCCCCTCCCCCCCCTCCCCCCCCCCGCCCCGCCCCGCCCCACCCTGTTCCCTACGTCCGCCCACCCTCCACACCCCCCCCCCCCCCCCCCCCTTTCTCTCTCTCTCTCTCTCTCTTTCTCTCTCTCCAACTGATCATCTGGTATGCATACGCGTGCTACGAAAAGTCTTCATGCCAAGATATATCTTGGCGCGCCTTTTTTTTTGCAGTTGCGAGCGCCCCAGAAGCCGCTAGGCCTGTGGAAATGGTACGACAATGCTTATGCGGCTGCTAGCCATGGGCGCGAACAAGCCACCGTTTCGACTGTCCATCGTCATCGGAATGGCTCAGGCCCATGGGCCAATAGCCTTGCTGCTGCTCTCTCCCCGTCGGCATCTTAATTCCCCGTTACCGCCCTAACTCCCCGTCTTGGTCCATTTTGCCTAGTCTGCGGCAGTGTCTGTGTGAGCTTCGAGACCTTTCCCGCCAGCGTGACGTTGGGGCAGGTACATGACCTACGCCACATTAAATGTATTTTCTTTCGCCAAGATGGCTCCAGTTCCATTTTAGCCCTTGAGAAGTTGAGGCTTGGCTCTTTGGCGCCTCGCCTTGCCCTGTTTTCTCTCGCACAACGCAGGCTAGGCCGGAACTAGATGCAACGGAGAAGCGCGAGTCTTGGACGCCTGCAGAGCAAGACAGGGCAATATTAGGCGAAGTTAATTGATCTTGGCCCCTAGCAATGCCTGGCCAAGGGTTTGCAGCAGGCTCAGACTCGAGAATCCCAGCTAGCAAGATTAGGCGAATGCAGATGCCCTCTCGATCTACTTTGCCGTATGCATACTTTGTTGATCAGTCATCAACATACCCAGCCATCCGTCCGGACAATATGTACAAAGCAGACTATGACGGACAAAGAAGAAGTCCCAAAATTCCGACCTCGCTCTCGACGAGAGACCCCTCCCCTGCAATGCCCCCGCTGGTCCCCCCCCCCCCCCCCCCCCCCCCCCCCCCCCCCCCCCCCCCCCCCCCCCCCCCCCCCCCCCCCCCCCCCCCCGCCGGCCCCCCCCCCCCAACCCCCCCCCCGGGCCCCCCCCCCCCCCCCGGCCCTGGTTCAGACCTCAACCATTCCTCTGGGCCCGAAGCCGCCGCCGCAGGCTGGGAAGGACCAACGTCAATCCCGGTGCAGCTCTCTGGGCCCCCTACATTCCATAGTAGAAGATTCGGAAGTGGCGCACGGTTTGGCTGCGCAAAGCGGGAAGACTGGAAGCTTAACAGCATGGCGGCGAAGCAGCTACCGAGACCTGGGCCAAGGTCAACCATGTACGAAGTACTTTGTGCCCTCCATACTGTACACACTTCACGTACCCACCCTACCACCCCTGTCCTTGTACGCCCGTTGAGTGATATGTTTCCCCATGGTCCCTGCCGGGGCCGCTGTAGCACAGAAATTGCCGTGTAGTAGTTGGCGGGGTGCAGGTAATTAGATCACTGACAAAAGTGCCCGTCTCCGCCCCTCTGTCTATCCGTACGTACACTACATAGGAGTGCAGAATTGAGGCCTGCCCTGCTCCAGTGTCCAAGGGATCCGTAGATCAGATCAGAAAAGTACCATGCTCTCCCACCCGCGGTAAAATAGACTAAAATGCCTATTTTTTGCTTCTATTCCAATTTGCCCGCATGCTCCTCCGTACTTAGTTTCCCTCCGCCTTTGCGGTATAGCGCCATTCTGTCTCTTCCAGCAGCAGAGTTGAAACGTTTGGTCCCCGGCGCCCTAGACCCTGTCAGATGAACTACACTACCATGGTAGTTTTGATCTCTTCTCTGCCATATCGCCTCTTCCTTTTGGCTCCTGTTTCTGACGCTGGTAGCCTGTAGGTACCTCCCATTGTTCGTGCTTCCCTCTTACTAATAGTCTGACCATCCGCCAGACTACACTGTCCGTGTTCCGCACATTGTCCTTTTGCTCAATCTCGTTGGTTCACGTAACATCTGTCCGGACAGACAGGCAAAGGTCTCCGGGGCCCCCAGAGAGAACTCGGCCCATCCGGTATGAGTGGGTCAGGTAGCGGCGCCATATCGCATTATACCACTTTCAGGAAGCGCTTGTTCGACTAGCGAGCAGTCGGGTAGCGTGAGGTGGTTCCACTGATGCGACTCCATCACGTATGTACAGTGTCCCACTGCAACTAGATGGCACGTCTTAGCATACCTAACCGCGCGCCGAATAGCATTGGCAGCTAAGGAAACTAAAAGGGATGGTTCTTCCGACACATCAGACAGGCCAGAACCATACCAAATGGTAATGGCCACCAGCAAGGGGGGCGAATAGTGCCGGTGCGTGCGGCCCTGACAGGTTTGCATCCCGGCGCCGGACCCTTCTCCTCCATCTCGGCCGTTCATCTGCTTGAAGCTGCATATCCCTCCCCCTCCTCTTCGTGGTGAGAGGCTGTGGTTCCTGGGAGCAACTCAACCCAACTCTGCCCACCATCTCTCTCTCGGGATCTGCCCTTCGTACCCAACCGAGTTATCCCATCTTTGGGCCAATCAAGCCCGTGTTGTGGTTCCAGCAGAAAAGTTGATCTCTGCTCCACCATCTCCCCGAGCAGAAATATCCGCCAAAACGTTTGGACGGGGACTCCATACTGTAGCCCCAAGCTAAGAAAAGAAAGCGAGTCCAAAGATGGCAATGATCTGATGCCTCACAATGACACATTCCACATACAATGGTAGTGTAAATGTACAGATAGCTCACGAGATTTTTGGACAACATGCAGACAGTGGGAGCAGGGCGAGGAAGAAGGCGGACAGAACTTAGGCCATCGTCTGTCAATGTGGCCATGTCACTGTCAACTGGAACCCTCGACTGTGGTTGCAGGCCAAAGCAAAAACACCTGTTAAGTATCTACAGAGCGCGACGAGGGCACTTTACCGATTGTCCAGGTCGCAATACATCAACCTTTGACGCTTGAGCTCGGCCATTCGTGTTGCAACATTTCACGGCCAGTGGTACACCACCGGCAAATCAAGACCGGGTATAAAAATTTTTAAGTTAAAATATATAATATTTCTCTTTTTCATTTCATCTCGCTTATTCTTTAAAAATAAAAATAAAAACAAGAATTTTTTTAATATATATATTTTTCTATTTATTTTAAAAATATTTATAAAAACGTAAATTATTTATATATATTAGTATATAAAAAAATAAAAAATTTTAAATTTTAAATTTCTAATTATATTTATTATATAATTTTATTAATTTCATAATAATTATATAAATAATAAGTAAACTAGTCTTCTTAATAAAATATAAATAAAGGAAAGCGCCAACTCTTTAGTATTTATATCAAAATTAAATAATTAAACGTGCTTAGTATTCAGCACTAGAATTGCGATTTTTCAAGTTGGAGTTTGCATTAGCGGCGCAACTTGACAAAGACCCCGACTGTGCCAAGCTTTCAAAGCGGGCTTATACTTCGTAGTATATCCGCACTACACCGCATCCAACGCTCCCTCACATTCACTCAATAGGACCAGCACTTATTGATGTAGGACTTGGACTTGGAAGCGTCGCTATGTCTCATCCATATGGAGGATAACGTTGAGACTTCATCTTGCTGTACCCGCTGGCAATACCAACCGTATGCCATGACCGAACTAGAGTCTTGGCAGCAATTTTGATCAACTCCAACACTAATTTCGCCTTCTTCTTTACCTCGACGTGCAAATCCAGCAGATAATCACAGCACGCAAGACTCGTTGCCAAGACGCCGGTTCTCTGAACGCCTGTCCTGGATACAAATGAATGGTTGAGAAACAAATTTAGAAAACACGAATCATGGACACGACAATGAGATGAAAGAAATCGCCAATCATAAGCTACACTTTGAATAAATCTCCGTGCTATTTGACAATTGCCGTATCGACTAAAGCTCGGTGAGGCTGCTGGTACGGGCGGTAAATTCAACTCCATCCCTCATTCACCCACCGTCCACTTCACGCACTATGAACCCTTAAACACCGCCGGCCGTTGAGAGAGCTACTTTCTCTCGATTTCCTGCCGTCCGCACATGATTTCTGACCATGTTATATTTGCCATCACGGCCAATCGTCACCCAATCGCCGACGAACGTTACCTTGCTACATCAGTAACCCGTAATTGTACGCATGTTTGCAACACACCTCACCGTTGCCTCTGATAGACTCACCCCTGATCAACCGGCCACTTTCCCATCGATCCCGCCCCTTACACGCATCGACTGGTTATTGCTTCCATGGACCCGACCCCTGACTGACAACGAGGACCCCATCCCCTCTCCGTCACCGATTTGTATTTAATTTTATTGAACAACTGCAACATCGACATGGTTTCGCTCTCCATAACCAGCCCACCGGGTTTGTCCGGCATGTGGGCCATCCTGTCTTTCGGTATCGTGGAATACTCCAATGTGCGTCTAGCAGTCCGTCAACTGCGCATCGTGCAGCACTCCCATCGCTACATTCGGATTCCATCCACACATGGACACTGGGTATTCGTAGTGTCTCGTCTTCCTCGTCCACGACTTCCAACCCGCCAACGGCCGCCAGTGTGTGCCAGGAAGAACGAATGTACGAATACACTTCCACACCCTCTTGGCCATAACCCCCCTGCCACCACAGGCTTGCATGGGAGCGAAAGTGCTCAGTACTTGAATATCCATTCACTACTAGTACCCGAGAGTAGACTAGTCCACTGCACAAGCTGCGGAACGCTAGTCGAAAGAATCTGGCTGGGTACGGCAGGATTAGTACCGCCATCGGAGGGCTAATTAGCCCGGCCGACCCGGGGCTTGCTCCAGGTTGAGACGACGCCATGCCATCACTGAAGATCCACGTCCGTGCTCTGCAGTCTGCACATGCTTAGCTCCATGGTTTCTCTCTCTGTCTCTCCTTTTCTCTTTCTCTCTATGTCTCTCACTCTCCATGCTGCATACTGAGTGGTGCTGCTCTTCCTAGCTGCCAGTGACCACTGACCATCCTTCAGAACGGCGTCTCAGCTGAATCGCACCCCCACCCCTGCCTGCCCAGTGCTCATTCGGCCTTCATAAAAAACCATGGCCGGCTGGCCGCCGATTCATCTGACGTGTAGCGCCTCGCCGGCACCCTCATTGGAATGGGCATCATCGCTCCAAACACTCCATCGAGGCCCACTGATTCGTCCTGTTCGAGCTGCTGATGCCGCCGCTTCCCCATGCTCCCAGTCCCTGCCGCTGCCGCCGCCGTTCCCTCCTTGCCCTTCGATGTCTCCTCTTCGCTCACGGCATGCCCCTCCAGCGTCGAAGTCCGCGCCTTCGCCCGCGGACGCGATTGTGCCTGTGCGAATTGGTCGACTCCCCGCCGTGTCCCAAGGTCTGCAGTATTTGCCGAGCTGTCCTTGGCCTTAACCGCGACTAACACGCCGCATTCCCAGTTGCGACAAGTGAGCTTGGCCGTTCCCGACTCCCGGTCCTTCACTAATCGGCCCCTAAACGTTCAGTCTAGGTCAGCCTTATGATCGACCCACGTCGTTTCTTATCGCTGCCCTCAGGTAGCAGACTTTACCCCTTCTGTGCTGTTGTCCCTCACCGAGACCGCTAAGGGTAGCGTGCAGGCCAATCGCGAGGTTTCCTGTTCAACTTACCACGCGCTCTCCGACAAGTTTGCACTCCCCACGTATGCCCAGACTACGCCGTCGTGCGCCCGCTCACGGACGTAAATGGCTTTGCTATGTAGCAACAGGCCATTTCGGGCGCCCTGGCAATCTCGCAGTAATTCTCGCGGAAACGTTGAAGAATTCCACCATTTCTCTTGCACGCAAATGGTGCCGGCAGACTAAATCACGTAAAATGAGCATACGGGGAAAATACATGGGGACTTGGGCAGCAGGATCGACCGGTAACGCGGCGATCCCGGCCGGCACACGACTTACAGATCTACCGCCCCAGCTACTAGAAACGGTCTTTTCGGTAGGGAAGTAGATGCGGAAATGATGCTGTAATTGGAGCGGCTCCTTGTCAATGTCGGCCGGTCTGGAACCAGCCAAGCCTGTTTTTGCAGCCTTGTTCTTAGTCGTTTTGGACTGCCTCGCTTCGTATTCTTTCATGCCTGAATCGCCTGCAGGGAGCAGCGCCAACGACGGGGCGTTACTGTTAGCATGCTGATCTTTCCACCCTGTCAAACCTCAGCAGGCTTGATTGCAACCACACGTACCTTGACAGGCATAGTAAATCGTCGTTAAGAATCCATGGTTTAGCGATCCCAGTGAAGATGTCTGGAATGACCAATTGGTAAGCAACACCCCTCGTCACGCGGCTCGCCAAGAGCTGGGTAGTTTGTGTACCACATAGTCAACGTCAACCGCATTATCGGTTGCCAACCCCAAGCTTCGAACACTGGTCCCTAAGCCGCAGTAGCCTGAGTCTAGGTTAGCAAAAAGTTGACTCGCCACGGACATGAAGTCATCGCGTCCCAAACGGAACGGGTAAACTGACCTGTGTGTTGCCAAGCATCCTTTGTATGGCTGCCCGCGCTGTGTGTCGATGTCAGCCATCAGTTTGTCAGGGTGCCATCTTACGTCGGATTGCCCTGTTGTGACTGACATAGAGTGAATGAAACTATAACGGCTTGTCTCTGAGAAGTCGTAGCTATCGAGACTCTTGACCAACTTCTCGTCGAGGCCAAGCGCCCTCAGGAAGCGCCGGAGCTCGGTGCCAAATGATGTCTCGGTCGGTGGTCCGTCGAGTCGAGGCAGGTCGATCAGAAAAACAATCTCGGAGAAGTCAGCCAGACCACCGAGAGGAGCTAAAGTTGAGAGCTCAAACGTTTTCCAAACCGCCCGTCTCTCCCCAATCGTATGGAACCAGATTGCCGGAAGGAATTACAATGCGGAGATAACTGCAAATCAGCAAGTGGCTATCAATAGCTTAAACAATGGAGACTCACCATTCATACTTCAAGATCTGCAACTTGGAATGCATGTATCCGCCATGCATTGGCGGAAAGCAAAATTTGATGAGGCCGCCGGCCGGAACGTTGGCGCGGATGGCGGCTTTCTGTAGCGATGAACCGCAAAGTCAACACTCGGCACAGCAATGTAAAGTAGCGTCCTTCAAACATACCTCGGCGTCGTTGGCTGCATAGGCGATGAGAAGCATCTTAGTCTCCAGGGCGTTGACTTTCGAGAGAAGCCATTCCTCGTCCCACTGGAAGGATGAGAGCACGGCCAGCTGGAGCTTGTCCTTTTGAAGGACTTCCTCAATCTTGATATCATCTCCCCCGCCCCTAGGACAGCCGTGAGACCAAGTGCGCTTGAATGCTCCTTTCGGAAATGGCAATTCCAAAACATTCTCGGGTGATGTTGCTGTTGTTGCCTTGGGATTTACGGGGCCGGAGTCAATAATCTCGTGGCCCTCCAATGCTTCAGAGCGTTGCAGCTTTTTCTGTGACTGATTATCAAAACCAGCCTCCATCGCCGAACGTTTCTTGAGTCTTGCTATACGTTCCTCTTCCATCCTCTTCCGGTCGAGAGCCAACAACCCCATAGGGCCGGTAGTGTTGGCCGAAGAAGTCGGTGGCTCCGTTCCAGATGATACAGCCCTGGCTTTAGCACCGTTCTCGAATTGTTCTTGCTGTAGAGAAAGTGCGATGGCCAACGCGAGATCAGGATCTTCGTCTGCGCTTGGCGACTGAGATCGCGCCTGATTATTGTGTGAGCTCATGTTCACTCGCGAGACGTTGCCTTTCGTTGCAGGTGTTGGCTTGAAATAACGGCAGCAATGTTCGACAATTTGTGTCGACTCTCCAGGTTCTAAATGCTCAACAGAAATTGGAAGCAAGAAAACTTCGGGATAGGAACACCTTGTGATGATGATGGTGAACGTCTGGCGACGTCAATTATATTAGGTAGCCGACGTGTAATCGAGACCCATTTTTTGTATGTCAGCTCGCGAAGTCACGTGCTTTCGTGTACTGTCATTCCTCTCGATCTGCGTCTTTATATCTGCATATCCCCCCTTATTCAAAATAGCTGCCTCTATTGACTACTTGCATTACTAGGGTTACAACAATATCGGACATCCAGCCTGTATGTTACACCTAATGCTGGATCTTGACGAGTTGTCTTCTACTGTCCATAGTCGAGATCGATGTCAATTCTTTTCGAAGCTCTATTCTAGGATTCCAATCTCTGAAGGCTGGCGTTGTCAGTGTGAAGGCATGGTATTTAATGCAGACTTAATATTTGAACAAAATTACGTCTGCATGATTCGTCGTACTAGATCCATTGTAGAACCCAGCCACTGTCAAGAGCTTGCGTATGCGTTCAGATGCTTCATGAGAGTATGAAACATGTGCATTACTTGGCTGACTGTAGGAACCAAAAAATTTCGGGGACCGTTCGTCATTGTTCACAGCCTTGTGAGAATGTTCCATTTGATCGACATCGTCCTTTGCCTACCTGGGTCACTTGTAAAGTGCACAACGCCTTTCGACATGAGAAATACAATGTACCGAGGGCATCGCAATGCTACAGTGTCCGTGTGAGTTTTGATTGCAAACTCCAATGATTCTCCTCCGTGGGGTGTTGCTATTCAGACACGTCGATAAGATTGAATTTTTAACCGGATCCAGGACAGGCTATACTCGGAATATCAACTGAGCTTGAAATTTGTGTTGATTATATTCGGTGAGAAGGCTTTGTAAGTGTGAAATATTGGTGAAGATCGCTTCAAGGTGCAACCGCTGTGCCCTGTTTGGTGCTGTTCCCACCACGGAACATCGAGGTGTGAGATCTTCTGGCCTAAGATCAGCCATTCCATTATGAAGTGCCCATTTGTGTTCGAACCAATGTCTCCTTTTCGTCAGGATTTTTGAAGTCTCTTATTCTGATTGGAACTAGGAATAAACTCGTTGAACATAGCTAGTTGGACATTTATAGATTGAGCGTCTCCCTCGAAGCTCATGAAAAGAATATAGCTAGATCTCGTTCTTTCTCCTCCTGGGGACATGTCCAAGCTATGTTTCCGGGATACGTTTGGCGGCAATGTAGAGTCTTCAAACCTGGTGATAGTGAGCCCAACTAAATAAGGCCATCATCGACCCATTGTCCTAGGATTTCAACATGCATGTGGACGAGAGTTGATAGGGTAGCGATCCTCACAGACTTCTGCTCAGACGGCCACCGACAGTAAAAATTGGAATTCAGCACAGGCTCCCGAAGAGCTATTGAACAAACGTCAAAAGGAAGGACTCACAATCAGAGCCGAGATTAAGGTCCCTCAATCGTCTTGAGACGGACGGGTGTAAGAGATATACTCCGAATCGAGGTCATGGCTGCAATGGAAATCTTCATAGAAGTATATTGCGAAGCCAGGGCATATAGGTCTATCGACACTCCTTATGACCATCCAACGAGTGCGGGACTTGAATAGAGAGGCTCCTGTTGGGCAGGGCAGCTTCCGACAACGACGTCAACTTCGTATGGACAGGAACCAGGAGACAATCTTCGAGCTCTCTCCATGTTGAACCTGAATGGAAGATTCACAACGGAATTCTTGCGTTACATCAAGCGGGAGGCATTCCGGCAACTTCAGTCAAATGTTACTCGGATGCAGCAACGATCAACATCACCGTCTTCGATGCCCCTCCGCGGCTGGGGGAGAGGTGAGGGGCCCGTTCCTTCGAATATATAGTTGGCAATCGTCTTTTGCAGGGAGGCGAATTGAGTCCTGGACAATTATGGAAATCACAGATGACGGGAATGTGAACCAGAGGTCGGTAGCATCCGGGTCATCGATGAGAACATTACCTTCGCGTCATGAATTTTCTTGAAGAGAAGCTGCACATCGGGACACTGGATCATGGATTCTGGTCGAATATTCCATAACATCGGACGCTGATATGATAAACGCCCGAGACTTACCTTGCATAGACGAAGAAAAATGCAGGAGTCATCTAGAGGGTCTGCGTAAGCAGTATAGTCACGATCTGTCATCGAGGAACGAAACTTCGCTAATACAATGTCCCTACAGAAGGCCTTTATCCCAGATATCTGATCTCTTAGCATGTTGTCGACCGTCCAGATGTGCCCAAGACAATGGCATCAAATCAAGGCTGGACTATGAAATGCACTGCGGAGGTGTATGTTGTGGCATGTTTTCAATCCAATTCGAGAGCAATAGAATCGAATATGGTAAATGGAAACGGAATATCAATTGGTCCTAACTGACAGGAAAACATCAACGTCGCTTTCGGGTATCAAGTAGAATCCCAGGTACAGTAGGCACGTAAAGCAACTGCTAGCTCCTGCTGCTTCCCGCAAACCCAAGACACCCAACAAGACAAATTAACAATCATATCAAATAGAAGCCGCGCAGACTCCTGTTTCCACGCCAGACGACTTCTAGTAACCTTGCGTCTTCCAATGAGAATCAACAGTACAAAGTCAACCAGCCAAGTGACGCCCGAGCTACCAAGTGCACCGAATTTGTTGTTTGCATTAAACAGCTAATGGCCGCCTAAGAGTACAGAGGGCGTTCCCCAGATTTTGTAGATGCCATGGGGGATTCGAGTTTCAGAATGCGGCGCAGATTGTCCTCCATAGCGCGAAGGTCGGCAGACTGTTCGCCCTGGGGTACTGGGTTGTTTCTCATGAAGCCGTTATGAACATACTGAGCCGGCGGACCCGAAGTGGGTGACTGAGTAGATGATGCCAGACCTTTGCCGCCGAAGAGATACTTCTTTAGAGCCTCAGAGCGGTCCTCGATCGGTGAGACATGCGAAGGTCTTGAGCCATTTGGAGACTGGTTGGGAGCGGCGCGGGCAGCACGAATCCGCTCTTGGTACGGGGTGGAGAAGGCAGGGCCAAGGGGCTTTCCCGAAAACCCGTCAAGCTCTCCTGCTGAGATTCCGCTAGATGATCTCTGAAGGGGTATGCGGTGCCCAGGATGAGTGTGGTAAGGCTTCGCAACGAAAGGGCCGTTGTTGGCCTCTCCCGGTGAAGGGGCAGCGGTTGACTCAGAACCGTCCGTCTGAATCGAGGAGTATAGAGAACTAGATCGCCGCGCCTGCTCCTTTTCGGCTCTATCGGCCCTAAATATGGCGTCCAGAGGCGACTCGCGAGCCCTAGGTGCAGTCGCAGGATGCTGAGGTGTCGGACGTTGTCGTTCGGTAGTCGGTGGTGACGGCTGCTGCTGAACTTCCGGTCTGGGTCCTGGAGATTCGGGAATAGATTTCGAATAGAAGCTGGGCATGGGTAAAGCCGAGGGAGCAGGAGAAGCATGGAAGGTTGCGCCGGCGAAAGCAGCTGCTGCCGACTTGTTTACCGGGATGCTCTGAGGGGTCGAGCGACGGTTCTGGCGGGTGACGTCGGGCGAAGCTACGGTATTGACATTCTTAGTCCGGGGTTTGTTGCGCGAGCGCTGTTTAGAGCCAGGCTGGTTGCTATTGCCGGATTGCGGCTCAGGCGAGCCGGAGTATGACTTTTGGGGGGTATGAGGATTGCCGACTTGTTCGTAGGCCAGGGCTGAGACGATGGCTACGTCGGTCTCGGATGCATACATCTTCTGCCCAGCAGCCTTGCCACCACCGCCCCGACCATGTCGTCGACGAGTGGGCGTTGGCTTTGCTTGGTTTGTTGTTTCTTGCATTCTGAGTTGCAGAAGAGGCGTAGTAAGACCTGTCGCAGCGAGCGCGGTGAGGTGTAGAACAGCGGTAGTCAGGGTCGACAACGGGGAAGAAGTCCCAGACAATGGTTCACCGGTGATGGAGGATGCCTTGACTGAGAAGGTAAAGATACGGCGGTGGCGAGGGCAGGTAGCTGTCGGTCACAAGGCTGTTCGTCTGTGTCTCTCGATACGCTAGCTGTAGCAAGGTTAGAGATGCTGTTTTTTTTTTTGTTTTTTGCTTCTTCCGATGTTGTGTTTTGTGCTACGTTCAAGCGCCAGGAGGATGATCTGTTTGAGGAAGCGGGTTGGGAGAAAGTAAAAGCGAATTGTAGAAGCCAGTGTCTGATGCAGGAAAAGCGCGTATATATTCTCTGCTCATGTTGCCGTACAAATGAGATACGGGCTGAAGAGTCGAGTAAGGTGACAATGGAAAGAGTCGGGGGGAAAAAGCGAAGCGTCAGCATGCAGCGAAAGAGGGGAGAGGGGCTTAAGTAACCCCGGTGCTAGGATACCTTGAGCCGAGTGGAGATGTGTGTGCCTTGCCAAACCTGCCCAGATTGGGCTTGTTCGCTGAGGAACCTCACTTTACCTCCTCGTGGAAGGCACGGTACCTGACCATACAAATAAGGTGCGTTGGGTACCTACGGTAGCTGGGGCAGTGGCAGGCATGTCATCCCGTCGCCTGAATGCCACTGCCAATAGGTACCATCCCATCCCATCCATCAAGGATCTTTGTGCCTATCCAAGTACGGATAAGGAACCTACCTACCCAAGGTAAGGTACCATTTCCACTCCCCTTACCGGAGCATCTCCAAGACTTCCAGTGGCTCAGCAACCTCCGATGAAGGACATATGGATCTCGGTGCCGACCCCCCTTCATGTGCCCTGCCAGCCTTACTCTTCTATCCGTAGTCTGCAGCTAATACCTCACAGACGGCACCCATTACCTCACCATCCTTGCTTCACTGTCTAAAGTGGCGTCGACGTGCGGATACGAGTCACGATCCTGGGTTCTGGGAGGACTTGCGTCACTCCCTCGACTCCTCAAGAGAGTCAGAGACCATAGGAACCGGGAAAACGTTGCCTTGGATGACGGCCAAGTTATCTCTACTTAATAGATTACTTGTAGTTGGGGCACACGGTCTGCTTGATGGGCACATTATTAAGAGGCCTAACGTAACAAGTCAGGCTGCTCATGTTCACAGGAACAATGTGCGGTTCCCGCGTAACATGCCATCCCGTTCGCGTAACCAGTATTTCCTCCCAATCTGTCTGCTATACCTACTTCCAACATCTCAAATGGCCAAAGCCGCTAGAAGATATTGCAATTTTTTGAAAGAGTTCCCTTTCCCAGAGTTATGCTGCTATAACAAAGCCTTCCAAAAGTTGTCTCATTCCATGGGATTTCTCGATGATGTGTCAGTCGGAGTAAGGCACAGTGCGCACCCATAATCTGAAGATATGGACCTCCCTTCGAGGTCAGGTTCCCCATGGTGCCATGTGCTTAGGTAATGTGTAGTGCCTGAGCAACCTCTCTCCACTCGCTTCTTTCAGGTAACGGCGGTAAGATAGGCTGGCCAGCAGGCCCTCAGGGCACAATACAGGCATCTCTATCCGTACTTTGGTAGGAGTCTAAGGCACCTTATAGAAGACGAAGGTACAGGGCACCTCAGGCAGGGAGCGATCCCGTTTCCCGCACTGTACCTTACCTAAGGCAAGGTTAGGGAAGGCACGGGAGGCATGCCACACCTCATGAACCCCGCCAAGGCAGGAGGACCGCAGGTTTGCTGAATGAGGCGCCTTGCGGACCGGGGCAATTCCCGTCGGCAACCTCTCCTACCCTCCATTCGTATACATCACCAACCCACGGAAACCCAGCCAGCAAACGAGACACGACAAACGCTGCACCAAACCACCAAAGTTCTTTTCTTCTTCTGAAAACTTGAAGAGTCACTTTGCACCGTCTTTGTAAGATATTCGCCCGCTACCTGGAAGGCTTGACATACGCTAGCCCGCCGGCCCGCAACCCTTTTGACCTCGCTGATCGGACTTAGCTGACCACCTACAACGAGACAGAAAAGGTACGCTTCTCACGCCTTGTCCGCAAGCTTTACCAAATACCGAACCGTCGCCGCCTCGTCGACTTCCAGTTTGCAATCTTGATATTCTCCGATACTGCTCGGTCGCTCAGTATTCAAACTTACCGACTACACCCTAGTCGAACCGTAGCTGCGATCCTAGATACCACGATGGCCGATGTCGACATGACGGATGCGCCCGGGACCGCGGTCGCCAAGAAGGCCGCTGACGGCGAGACCAAGGCAGTTGATGGAAAGAAGCGCTTCGAAGTAAAGAAGGTGAGTAGATGGGAATTCGGATAGCCTCACGCAAGCTTACCAGTGCCTCTAGTGGAACGCCGTTGCACTGTGGGCATGGGACATTGTCGTCGACAATTGCGCCATCTGCAGGAACCACATTATGGATCTCTGTGAGCTGGCCCCTGACACGGCTTTCCGCAGTTTCGCCCTTCTTCAACATGCTAATAAAGTACAGGTATCGAGTGCCAGGCGAATCAAGCCTCTGCCACGAGTGAAGAGTGCACTGTGGCCTGGGGCATTTGCAACGTAAGTTCTCTTTGTTACCTCTGCCTACTCTCGCTAACCTCAGCGCAGCACGCATTCCATTTCCACTGCATCTCACGTTGGCTCAAGGCTCGACAAGTCTGCCCGCTGGACAACCGTGACTGGGAGTTCCAGAAGTATGGACGCTGAGATAGTGCAAGACAAGATGGGAGAGTCTTTGCCGACGGATACGCAGCGTCACGGTGTGACAGCCATGCGTAATAAGGATACGATCAGTGGTACTGTCCTTCGAGCGAGGACTGCGTACGGCTACTCAACAGCTAGCTAGAGGAGCCTTGAAGGATGGGCACATTTGCAGATGCAGAACCATACAGCACAATGAATTGATGAATACTTGACGTCTTCAATCCCGGCTATCCAGACTTCTCTATTAGAGCAACATTCCGTGTCCCGGATCCGGACCCGGACCCGGATCCAGGCTCTATCCACTTGACCGGATGTTGTTTGAAGAAGGGCCAAGGAGGCACGACAAGGAGAAATGTGAGGACGGTTCCGCCCAAGCCAATGTAGACTGCGAGCTTGATGTCCTGGAGGATGTATCCAATGATGAAGGCAAGAACCTGCAGGGAAGGGGAGGTCAGCAAGAGTAACAATCAAGTAGCGGATGCTCTCCATAGAGCTTTTATTGAAACTTACTCCAGATGCCGAGAGAAGTAGAGTCGCTAGGAGATCTGCCAGCTTCTGGCCCTCAAAGTCCTGCGGAAAACACACTGTTAACCTCTGGGCGAGCAAAAAGCGTCAACGACGCCGGAAATGCCGATTTCCACCGGTGACGTACGATCTGGCCTTCCGCCATGTCGCGAACCTGATCGAGGATTTGATCGGCCATCGTGATTGCGGCCACGAAACTGTCCAATAATTGTTCCTTTTGGTTGTAGGCTGGTTGACAGTCGAGGTTGCCGCCGGAGGGTGAATCGATATGAAAAGCCCGCTTGCCAAGTGTAGGTGAAGGATACCGGACTGTAAATGTGTGTCCGAATACTTGTTTCGGCCTGTGGTCTCGAGGCGATCAACCGTTACTGATTTGATGAAGTGGTGGACGGAAACACAGCTGAAGGTACCATGGGTAGGTTAGGTAGGTAGGGAACAGGTATGCCGTTTCCAAAGCAGGTCAAGCACAGACTCCAGTCCACTCCGCAGGTCTGATTTGCATGGAAGCTCAGTCGGTCGGCGCATGCTGCTGCTCCGGCAGCTGCTATTGGGTGCAGTCCAAACCACAAGGAGAACGGCGGGGACAGGCTAACCAGGCTAACAGACTGTGTGGTGTCATACGGTGCTTGGCCGCGTCCCCACTTGTGGTATACCGAATGACACCCTGGGCTGGAACCCGAGAAAAAAGTCTCTCTCGGCTGGCCTGTGCCGCCACCTGCCTTAGCGACTCACTGGCTCGAAGGTCGGATTTTTTTACTGAGAACCGGGAAGTCTTCCCTTGCATTTGATCATTTTCTGGCCGTCCCCGTCTTCCTTCCATCCACCGCCAAAAAATTCAAAAAAACCCTCAATACGCTCAGGACAACAAAAAATCGTCGTCCCAACTCCCTTTTCGCAAACCACTTTTTGCTCACTGATTGTGCAGCAGTCAGAGCAGCTTATCATCAGATTAGTCTGATCTTGTTCTGGTTGTTGTTCCAGCGACCTCACGAAAGCAATAGTATACTGTTTCCGGACGACGAAGACAAAGTCCCGCATCCTTGGGTCATCATACGCATCCCCGACTACCATTGGACCTCGATTGTGATCCGATTTCTTCAACACCGCTCCTATCAACAGACACCTACGTCGTCGACTTAACACACAATCGTGTATTTCGAACTGCTGCGACAAACCGTACAAGCGCAATCTACTTTCGAGTGATCTCAGGTCGAAAGACCCAGTTGAAATTCTACCCGACACTCAAAACCACCAAGTTGGCTTCACTCGCAGCTGACGCTACCTCACCCACCTGTTCACTCCGAGGTCCTGGTTTCTGGGTCTATAGCGGAGTGCACAAGAAACCACCGTAATCAGGTTTCATCATCGAAGGAAGAACAACTGGAATAACCAAATCGACATCACCATTGCGCATTAACGCTGTCTTCTCAGCGTATACGTATCTTCTAGGGACTGGCGCAACCATAGCCACCCTGGAAGCTCGCTACTCGTTCAGGGCACACCGCGCCGGCCGCGCGGAGTGCGATTTGGCTACGGTCTACATTGAATACGCATCAGTTATGGGTATCGCCGCCTGATTCAAGAGTTGCGGAGGCCTTCGAAGAGGAACGAGTTTGAGACTTATGACCCATTCCCCTAGGCGGGCTACCCACACGAGCAAGCTGATATTCTCGTCGGCCTGGAATCAAGCAATACCGGCAGCTTCTAGCACTAGATCTCAACATGTCTGACCACGAGGAGAACATATCTGAGGGTGGCTTCAAGACGCCGATCCCTGAGCTCGACGATCACCGCCATCAGGTTGCAGCTAGCCCCCACCCGGAGCGGCCTCGAAGAGGCACCTTCGACACGCTTTATGGAGCACGCCTGCTCGGACCCGACTCGGTCTCTGGAGAGCGGTTGCCAAGTATTCGGGTTAGGGACTTTGAAGAGGCAATTGTGGATGATGATGGAGGAGACATCTCGCCGCATGCGCGACGGGTCCGTCGACCAACAGTTGAGACAATGACTGACCAGAGATCGATCTCCCCACCCAACTCGGTGAAGGCCTTTGCTGAAGCGCGCCGTCGCGAGCGTGGCATGTCCCTTTCCGAGTCTAAGGCCGAGAGGAAAGGCAGTGAGGAGAACCTGCATCGAGCTGGCTCAATTAGCAGCCGTCGCAGCCACCGCAGTCGACCTCACACGGTGGATGACGGCGCCAGCTTAGCCACCAACCAGTCAGCGGAGGAAGATGTCTGCTTCCCTCTTCAAGATCCACGGCGTAAGGATCAGCTGTACATCGACTTCGACTACTTGGAGAACTTCGTCCAGTCTGACCAGGCGTCGCGAATTGCCAGTCGCCGCGACTCTCTTCGTGCATTCCCAGACTTGCGCCAGACGCAGACGTCCGAGGGCCAGCCTCAGTTGCAACTCAGCACCGTTGACGGAGATATCCTCAACATGCCATCTGACACCTCTGATGAGCAGGAGATCTCGGAGAAGGAGCACACCGCCGAAGAAGCTAAGGCTAAGCCTGCAACCCAGCAGCCCTTGGACCCGAATCGTTTCAGCTTCTTTTCCTCGGCTTGGGAATCTACGATTCACGCGGCAGAACTCGGGGACTTGGTTCTCCCAGGCGAGGATCTTCGGGGCCTTTTCACGCTCCCCGCTGATGAATCGGATGGAGTTTGGTGGCTGAACGTCAATAACCCCACAAAAGAGGAGTTAACCGCCATCTGCAAGGCATTCGGTATTCATCCCTTGACAATTGAGGATATCACGACGCAAGAGGCGCGGGAGAAGATTGAGCTGTTTCCCTCGTACTATTTTGCAAGCTTTCGATCCTTCACCCCGGTTCAAGAAGACGATGGCTTGGAGTACGAGCCGTACAACCTGTATGTCATCGTCTTCCGTGAGGGTACTCTGAGCTTTAGCTTCGAGCCCAATGCCCATGCTTCTCACGTGCGTAAGCGTATTGCCCTGCTCAGGGATTACGTTGCGCTGAGCAGCGACTGGATTTGCTATGCTCTCATGTAAGCAGACATGGTCCTACTTTCAAAGAAAACCCCAGTGCTAATCTATCACAAAGCGATGATATTGTGGATAGCTTTGCTCCAGTCATCCGCGACATTGAACTGGAAGCTGACGCCATAGAGGACGGCGTGTTCGTAGCCCGCGAGGATGATTCGAACCAGTTTCTGCGGTCCATTGGCCGAGTGCGCAAGAACACCATGGCTCTGATGCGCCTCCTTGGAGGCAAAGCTGATGTCCTGCGAGGCTTTACCAAGCGTTGCAACGAGAATTACAAGGTCACACCTCGGATGGACATTGGACTTTATCTTGGCGATATACAGGATCACGTCGTTACCATGGTTACCAATCTCGGCCACTTTGAAAAGATCCTGTCTCGCTCCCACAGCAATTACCTGGCCCAGCTTTCCATCAACAGCATTTCTCAGGGTACGCACACGAACTTGGTGCTCAGCAAGATCACTGTTCTGGCGTCAATCCTGGTTCCACTCAACCTCGTCTGTGGACTGTTCGGCATGAACGTCCCGGTTCCTTTTGCTGACACATCTCTCGCTCCATTCTTTGTTATTCTTGGAAGCCTCATTCTCTTCAGCGTTGTGAGCATGACGTTGGCTCGCAAGTACAAGTTCATTTGAAGGGCCTATTGGGGCGCGACTGTCAAAGCTGCCATTTCAGTTTCTTCGCATGCTGTTCTACTACTCGGATACGAGTTACAACTTTCAAGCTTGTGTCAGCAACAAAACAAGCAATGGGGATGGGGTTGAATAATGAAATTGGTCTGTCAATTAATCAACTTTAGTCTTAAGTTCTAGTGGACGTGGGAGAATCAGAAGTGTTTTTAATATCTATCCTTTAGTAAAACTTTCATGTGACTTTCGAAATGCTCCTCCTCGTGAACTTTGTAATGTCTTGCTCAAGCCACCATCTCATTGATGGAAACTGGGAAAACTGGTTCTTTATGGTATACTGCCACGGTCGCCTGCACTTTATTACTTGCATTGAGTGGTGACTACTTACCTGCGCACAGAGTCAGCCAATGGGAGATGCCTATGTTATAGTGGAGACCTGGGAAAAAGCTGGATTCGACAAGCACAGGCCGACGACAAATACTTCAATTCAAGGCTTTCGGTTTCTATCATACTATCGTCGCGACCAAGATACGCTTTCCCATCGGTACTAGCAAGTTGCAGCAAACAAGTCGATTTTTATTCAAAGGGCAAAATTTCCAAAAAGCCATAATCATGGACTCCTCAAGATCAGCGCTTGAGAACTCGGACCTCGACAAGCTCAACGACAAGGACAAGCTTGAGCTCCGTCAATTTCTCGCCAACGAGCAACAGAGGTCTCAGATTCAGTCACGTCAGTACAGCGCTTCCTCCGAGAGACTATAAGAGCAGGGAACAATGGCGTATGAAGGCGATAGGAGAAGATAGAGGGGATGGCGCGGCCCAATCGGACAGCGGTGCAGTAAGAAGAACATCAGCTGACGAGATCGAACCATGATAGAAACCCATGCCCTGACCGAGATCTGCTGGAAGAAGTGCGTCAGCGGCTCAATCCGCAACTCAAAGCTGGACAAGAGCGAGGAGGGATGCCTGGCCAACTGCGTTGACAGATTCCTCGACGTCAACTTCCTCACGATGAAGCACCTCAACAACATGCGTTCCGGTTAAGGGATCGGAGGCCCATAGGAGAATCGCACTTGGGGAGAAGAAAACAGAACATTTCTTGGAGGAAACACGGTAGACCGGGAGACCTTGCCAGATTACGGCGTAGGATGAGAACTTCACACAGAAGTCGCCCATGTATAAGCATTGTATACTATGTTACAAGAAAGAATGGCAATACCATTCGCATGAACTGTCCGACACATGTAGCACGCATTGCACATGTACAAGTTTACGTTTTGAATTTGCAAGGATTGTCACGGGGAGAAGGCGAATTCCGCATTCATGGGCATTTTTGAGACTGAACACGGTCATGGTACCCCAGCCTGAGTACCGGGAGAATCGATTGGTGCCCTGTGGGAGATGCCACTCCTGGGGAATCTTTATCAACAACCTTGAGACGCCCATGCCAATGCCTTTGCAGTCAATGAACCCGAATTGCTTTGTTACTTTTCCATTTCCCATCCAAATCGCCCTAGCAAGAAACTCTTAAACAAGAGCCAGCTTGGTGGCGGCGATGTCAAGAGCATCGACGTCGGGGGTAAGGCGGGCGTAGGCCTTCTTGGAACCGTCGGGGCGGATCAGGGTGTTGATCTTGACGGTGTCGATATCGTAGAGCTTCTTGAGGGCCTGCTTGATCTGGGCCTTGTTGGACTTGACGTCGACGATGAAGACGAGGGTGTTGTTCTCCTCAATCTTCTTCATGGCGGACTCGGTGTTGAGGGGGTGGACGATAATCTTGTGCTCATCAAGGCGGGGCTCGTGGGGAATCGACTTGCGGGGGTACTTGGGAGCGCGCGAGACGACGAGAGTCTTGGGGCGGTGGAACGAGGTGGTGTAGCGGACCTTGTTCTTGTAGTGGCCGTGGGCCTAGCAAAGATTTTGTCAGCTCCCGCTTTCGCAGCAGAGCGTCCACCCTAGACCACAGAAACTTTGTGGCCCATCGAGACAGGGTAGGGAGAAAGTTGTTTGTACTTACACCCTTAAGGGCGGCCTTGGCAGCGTTGTTGGCCTGCTTGGAGCCCTTAGGCGCCTTGGAGGCACCGCCTAGAGTAGAGATGTCGCATCAGCAATCGCTCTTTGTTTTCAAAAGAACTCGCAAAATCTGCTGCAGCATGATGCTCCGGGAGAGGCTTCGGTGTAGAGAGTTGATGGATCCCCCGTGCCGTCACCGTTCAACCCGTCGCCGTCGACGAAACAAGAGATTTTGTCGAGTCGCCATTGTACGTGTGTAAAAGTTGTGAAGGTTGCGCTCGCAACTTTGTATTGACTGCTGCCGGGAGCTGGTGTTCAACTACCTTTCTTCGAATCCTTGGGGGCCATTGTGACTGCTGGGGATGTTGGCTGGTTGGGCGGGTTAGCTGTCTTGTCGTCGGTGTCGAAGTCGGATTGAAGAAAGTGAAGATTATGAAAGTCAAATGTTTTTTCTCTTCTGTGGGCTTAGGGTTGAATTGGTCTGTGCAACTAGATTCTCTATCTTATCTTATCTTTGTAAAAGGCGGGGGCGAGGAGGATAAATGTTCCACCGTCAGTAGTAAGGTCGGGTTAGCTAATTCAACCTGGCACCAGACATCATCTCAGATCGAAACAGACTGCTTATGTAAGGCTGGTATCGGAACTCACACTCATCGACAGGAAGAAAAAAAGTCCGAACATCTGTAAAGTCGGATTTGATATTGAGAAAAACCCAAATGTCAACGGGCCAAATTCGAGGCACGCGACTCGGCTTTGAAAACCAAAATCCTCTTGATTATTCTTTTGGTCTCTCTCTTCCCGGAAGAAAAGGCGTTGAGAACATGGGAAGAACCAAGTCTGCCAACAAGCTGTTGTCCAGTGGCCGCCCTCCTACTTTCAAAAAAGCAAAGTCAATATCTCGCAAGGAAACCAGAACTCTCATCAACACTCACCACACTCTGCAGAAAAAGCGCCAACAAGCATTGGCCCGAAATGACGAGAAAGAGGCCGCAGCGGTTGCAGCTGAAATCTCTGCACTCGGCGGGCTCGCGGAGTACCAGCGAGCCAGTCTCCAGGGCCAGAGGGTAGACCGCGGCGGGGACAGCTCAAGGGTCCTCCTGGACTGGTTGCGATCAGCGCGCTTCCAGCCCTTGAAGTCCAAAGGCAGTCGGGGTGAGGGGAAGGACGAGGGCGGTGCGCATCGCCGATTGCGAATGCTCGAGGTGGGCGCTCTCAGCACCGATAACGCTTGCTCCAAGAGCGGCTTCTTCGAAATGACTCTTATCGACCTCAACAGCCAACGAGCGGGCATCCTTCAGCAGGACTTCATGGAACGTCCTCTACCAATGGACGACTCGGATCGGTTTGACATCATCTCACTCAGCTTGGTGGTCAATTACGTGCCCGACCACTCTCTTCGCGGTGAGATGCTTCTCCGCACGCTCTCATTTCTCCGTCAGCCCGGAGACGATCTACCGGATACTACTCGCGCCATATTTCCCTCACTATTTCTGGTCCTCCCCCGAAGCTGTGTATCAAACTCGCGCTATTTCTCCCAGAATCGGCTGGCCGAGATCATGATGGCCTTGGGTTACGTCCAGCTTGAGGCCAAGGTCACGAACAAGCTTGTCTATTCATTCTGGAAGAGGGCGAGTGCTCCTAGCAACCCATTGCCTCCGTTTGTCAAGAAGGAGATCAATTCGGGTCTGAATCGAAACAATTTCACAATCACGCTGAAGGGTTCATGATTGCATGCAGCTAGATAGAAGGATTTCTTTGCGCCTGCAAACTGCCTGGCAGTCACGAAGTACTTTGAAAGCAGGATGTCTCTATTGTTGTTGGAAAAATGGGTTCCAATCATAATTCTGCCCTTGGGGCGATACTCGGCGATCAGACGCTGGGCCATGAGGTGGTGTAAGTTCCAAGCGTTGTCCCCTCACAGCGATCGACGGGCGATCATTCATATTGTCGCTTCCGAATGGACGCCTCGAAGAGGTCACGATTCCAACAAGCCAACGATGACCTGTATTGTGGGACGAATGTCGTCGACACGACAAGCCCACGACAAACCCCGCTGTCCGGGCAGTTGACAGGCGCCCGTTGCAAGCGAGGGGTTGCCTTGACATGCCTTCCGCGGGACGGACCAGTCCATGTTTTACACCTGGATCAATCGGCAACCCATGCAAGACAAACCATGGACCTGTTTGGCGACTTCAAAAGCGAGATAACGCGGCGAATCGGCAGCTGCGTACCCTCTAGTGTTCGATGGGGGCTTCTGCGAAGCTCCAGTGGATACAACTTTGGCCTGCCTGTTCCTTGCACATTGACCACCATGTTCCGGCCTCTTATCAGCTGTTGCGGTCAACGCTACGGACAAGATCCCACGTTATTTGAAGCCGAGGAATGGGCGACAGGCATCTAGAACAGACATGGCTTGGAGAATTAAGGAATAGGATGGACGGGACAAGAGATGTGGAATTGAGCGGTCGACGGAGATGGGAAAGCTGAAGATAGTGTTCACCGGATGCGGACTGTATTCGAGGCGTTTCCATGCCGGTTGTCCCAATTGCGCTACCAGATTCTAGGAGGAGCATTCGTCGTCGGGTAACCCGCAGTCAACTAGTCGCGTATCAATGATTTGAATGATCTGACCCCAAGCCCTTGAGTTCGTTGAAGTCTCTGATCGGCTGCAACGTTGGGCTCAGGTCATCCGGGAGTGGTGCGTTGCCGGGGCGGACGACGGGAATGCTTTGCATTCCGGCCGTGATTGCGGCTGTGACTTCGTTGGGGTTGTCACTGAGAAAAAGCCATTCCTCAGGCTTGCTGTCGGGAAAGTTGGACAGGATGGAGGCATAACTGCCGGGCTCAGTCTTGAGGCCGGCGTTGACCGTGTCGAACCAACCCGAGATGATGGGCGTCAAGTCCGCCGGCTGGGCATCTGTGTAGCCAAAGAACAGCTTTTGGGCGGGCACAGAGCCAGAGGAGTAGATAACGAGGCGTAGGCCGGCGTCTTTCCAGGACAAAAGACGTTCAGCAACATCCGGAAAGAGAGGCGCTTTGATTTCCCCCGACTTGTAGCCTTCTTTCCAGAGGTAGCCCTGTAGGGCCTTTAGGTACGAGGCCTTGACATCGCGTCTGACGAGTTCGCGGAAGTGCGCCTCAAAGATCGACCGGTCAGATACGCAGTCCTCAGGGAACGCATTGCGGTAGACAGCAAATTCGGGATTGTCCCACTGCTTGTCTAGCGTTGCTGGAAGGACGTTGACGGCATACGGATACTGGGAACCGAGACATCAGTACGAAATGACAGCGGCGGGACTGTGCCGCCGTGGGAGCATGCGCACAGTGGTCCGGTTCGGAATGAAGAAAAAAACAAAAACCCAATCACCTCCGCGCCATCGGGGGAGAACTCAAGAAACTCATCGGGGGACACGGGGCTTCACAGATTACCCGATGGTACAGGGGGTGTGGTTGGGGTGAGACGACATACCAGCACATCTTTGACGAAGGATATGGGACAAACGGTTCCTTCTGAATGTTTGGAAATCTCGAATCAGTATGGGCAATGTTATCAAGACTGAAATCCACCATACAAAAGAGTAATTCTGGATGCGGTGAGTTTAGCATCAGGTAGGAAGCGCTCACCGATATCGAGCAATACGACACTAATAGCGCCGAAGTTGTGGGCCATTGTCTGAGCTGTCTATAGAGACAACTTGGTATTGTGCGTTGTCGTGACAAGGTGAGAGGCAAGAAGAAGAAGAAAATTCCCGAGGTGACACGTCGAGACGGTGGGACTCGGGTCACGACGCGCGATCAGACCAAATTCTCCCTCTCACTTGCGATTGTCTTTCTCGCTTCAAGAATAGAATCCTTCAGCGGCTTTCGAATTCTGTTTACTACTCTCGTTCAAGCCTTCCGCAGTTCATTGGGATAGGTGAGTTGGCGCTACTTCATGCATGTGGCTGTGACGGTGGGAGATTAGAATAAGGCGGTCAAGCCAGCACCGGAACTCGAGTAGGGCCGGAACGGGATAACGCGGTTGCAGTACGGAGGTATGGCTGCACAGTGCAGGTGAGTGTGTGTGAGAGCCTGAGAGGTGTGTCTGTGACAGTTGGGTTTGCGTGAGGTGTGAGAGTGGAGATGGGCGAATAAGGTTGCAAAGGGCTACACCAACGCAGAGGTGCCATTGGTGACATGGCCCAATAACAGCAGACTGTTAAGCCATTGATTGCAAGGCAAGGACTAGCACTGAAGCAGCGGTGAAGGGAGGAATGAATTGGGCGATATTGCGGCCGGACATGGGCTCGGAGGACGGAAAGAGGGAGCCGGCGGGAGCTGGACGTGAATCCGTCTGGCGGTCTGGTCCATTGTGAGAATTTGACAGGTCACCGATGAACCCGAGAGAAGCGCAGAGAAGGTCGTCATCCGGTCGTCGTACGGCCTCGAACGGCCTCGTATGGGGCCTATGGGCAGCAACGGACCAAGACGATGCGCTCGGGTACCTTGCGTGGAGCACGCCGGGCCTGTTTCCGACTCCTTTCAACGACGCCATAATCAGGTCAGGTCGCCGGCCGATGTAGGACTTGCATTGGATACCTACCTAGGCTGGCGATGGGATTGAGAACCCCATAACTGCCCGAGATCTAGAAGCGGAACTCTATAGTAGATAGGAGAGCCGACAGTAATTAGAACCCAAACAGCACGCCAGAACGGTCCCGAATGTTGCTGGCGATTGGAGCTATCGTAAGCTTTGAAGAAGGCGGACAAGCGCTGCGGTTAATAAGGACCATTGGGCTGAAGTGGCTCATCATTCATTCCCCCTTCCTAATTTGTTCCGGTCCCCTGCCGACGAACCTCCGATACGTGCCGTGGCCTTTTCGTGCAGTCTCATCATTCTTATCCTTGTACCCCCCATCGTGCTTCTCCGAGATACCAATCCTTGTCCATCTATGATCTCGTGGTACGACAATCTCCCTATTTGACGAATACCCAGGCACCCCGAACGCCAATTCGTCGTACTAGAGGGAAATATGCAACAGAAATGCAAGCCAACTTGCCGAACGGGCTAGGAATGGAAAGCACGGTCCATGGATTGGCGTTGACTGACCAGCTACACGACATTTTGGACTCCTTTGCTTCTAGCTCCTAATCTGCACGGTAGCTTGACCTAGAGATTCTTTTGTCCGCATTCGAAGCATGGCAGTTAAACCAGGCTACCGGCAATTGCGCCATGCCGTTCTATGCCCAATGAGCAACGTTTCTCGCTGACACATGATGGTGATGAGCGGATTAGATCAGGGACCAGTGGTGTTGGTTCATGGACATGCGCCATTGAGGACGAGTAGACGAGTACGAATGGCCAGCATCCTGCCCGCCTCCCCAAGGACCCAAGATGTTGTCAATATTACAAGGCGTGACGTTTTGCTCCAAGTTCGATGAGATATTCATCTGCCTTGATTGGCCTAAGAGTCTGAGGGCGGAAATGCATAGCAATCGTGCGCCAGCATCTCCTGGTCCTAGAGTCCAACAGTATGAATCATCGGAAACCTGGAAGCTTGATGGAGAGGAGTGCGGCGCACGGCCATTTCGTGGAATCTGGTTGCCCGTGGGGGCTAAAAAAAAAAAAAATGTCGCGACGAGCGAGGAGGGAGAGAAGATGATGACGACCTCGGAGCGCATGGCCTGAAAAAGTGAACAACTCGTTACGTCTTGATTGACATGCGCGGCATCACGGGCTCTGGCTCTGGCCCGATCTCGCCTCCGTGCACGCAGTAGAAGGCGAGGAACAAGCTTTCCGGCTGGCCACATGAACTTTCGCCGCCGCCTCACGAGTTCAGACGGAGATTTGGTGCCGGTGAAGAAGATGGGGGGGACATGACATAACGGAGCGCAATGCAAAGGTGCCACTGATGACCAGGTAAAGAAGACATCAGGTAGGGTGGTCGAAGCCAAGGAACATACCTCAGGGCTTGGATATCAGACAAATACCTGGGGTGTGACTCCAAGACGTGTCTGATGAAGTGACAGATAATCATTTCATCAAGCTTTGGGGGCATAGTTGACTGAAGCCACCGCATGCTTTCCATCACAAACATAGTATGTCATATCCGGGGGCCATTCCCGCGAAGTTCGCCGCTCGCGGCGGCGGGGTCATTGTCGACGCCGGCGATGATCCGTTGCGATCGCCCGCCTGTTCCGTGTCCAACGCATCCATCTATCTCCCTTTTCGTATTGCGGCTGACCTGTCACAGCAGCCGTTTATTCGTCAGCACCCAATATGTACCCTTTCTGCCAGCCGCGAAGAAGAAAAAAAAAGCATGACACATGCCAAACGCTCTGTCCGTCCCAGAAGGGAGATGGTGGAGGGTGTTATGGTGGTATCTTGCGTTACAAGGCAGTCTGTCGCCTTAGCGAAGTCAGTTGTGTATCATACCAGAGAGGGCGGCAAGACGAGACAGCCATGGAGCCCTCAAACATTAAAGCGAGACACAGGGTAATCAGCTGTTGTTCGCTTGGTAGTGACTTTTCTCAGTCAAGACTGTACTGCCTACCTATGAGTGACTGGCATTTTACAAGCCTCATTACAACGCTGTCATAAGTGTGCAGCGGCATTGAAGCCTTCGTATGTTTGTACGTTTCTCCCGTGCGGAGTGGGGCTCGAATCCCGGTGGGCGGATATTTCTTCACGGTCATTCACTCAGCAGTGAGACCACTATTGCCCGGTCACACGACCAAGTTTGTTGGGGAAACGACTGGGCCGGGGATGTAGAAAGGCGTGCTGGGAGAAGCAGTCGAACACCGAATGCGGCCCCCATTTTCCGTTCGATGTGAGTAATTGTAAAGGAGTCCCTGCTATGGTTGATGCCTTTGCCTGGTTTCCGACACCACCAATAACTCGGTCTGCCAAAAAAACTATAGAGCGATGCTAGGGACGTGTTTCCACACGACAGGAGACCAAGTTTGCGAACCCCGCGATTATTACGTCGTCTAGATGGGAGACACTTGTTTTGAGTGCACACTTGCACATTGCAATTGAGACGAAGGAACTCCGGACACTCCTACGAACCTTTGGTGAGAACCACTTTGGGTTCGCGGGGATGACGAAGAGCGCCGACATCTGAAACACTCTCGAGGAGCGGCCGTGATCGGCATCAGCCAAGGCCCAGCGTCACGGGCGCTAAGTACACATAACAGAGCAAACGTGATCATCATCTCTGAGCCTGTAATAAAGCCTCTTGTGGGTGCCCAGCTTCGAGTGAGGTGGCCTTTGGGGGAGGGTCACATCAGCGCTCAAGGATCGGACAACGGTTTGACGATAGAGCACCCCC